>NW_017307521.1:263759-285648 GCF_000935625.1 Nanorana parkeri | reverse complement strand
CCCCCACTTTTTATGATCTACATCAAAATGGATTCTTATTCCTACTGCTCCATTGCTAACACATGCCTATCAGGTATCTGCTTCTGAAGATGCTTTACCTGTCTAAGCTTCTAGATGAGTTTCCAACCTATAGAGCTGCAGAAACATTCAGCTGCTCCTTGCAGTGGAAAAAAGCAAAAACACTCACCGAATAGAGATAATTTTCACACCCTTGTAACCAATCACATTGGAGTAGACCTCATCCATCTATTTGAAGAAATGAGACAAAGCTCAGATTTATATGCTGGTTGGCCAAAACTTTTAAGTTACATTTATTGAGTAGGATCATTGCAACCAATTACAACAACTACGACCCCGCATACACCGCTCTCCATTGCTCTTTGACCCTCCTACTACTCCCGTCGGCGTTCGTTCCTCTCCAAACCACCGCTTTGCCTCCCGAGCCAATTGACACAAAGCCGACGGCAGACAGTACCTCTGAAACACAGTGCCCACGGACGCAACGACTCAGCCTGGCCATCTGAGTCCTTGCAAGAGACAGCTGTCCTTCAACCGCAGCCCACGTCCTCACAGACATTCAACCTACCAGACCACCGGGCTCAGCAGGTCTGCATTCTTCCAGGGCCCCCACTGGAGTTCCTCCCACAGATGACTTCTCAAACGTGAGTTCCCCCTCATACTTAGTACAGTAGTAGTGCTCTCAATACACCTTTTTCTCATTGTTTATCACAGGGCTCCTCTCTCTGTTTCATATAGAGCTTGCACACTGTAATCCCCATCCTTACACCACATCTCCCACAAGTTTGTATGCCCTGGTAGTGCGCTTGTTCTTTTCATCTTGTTTTAATTACACATACTCACCTCTTTAGTAAAATTTGCTTCAAAGGTCTTATATTCAGGAGATGAAGGGTTACCGAGTTCCTCGGAATATTCACGGTAAGTGAAGGTCAAGCTCACATTCACTGTAGCATTCACTGTCTTGACTGCAAGAGAAATATATAGATTGTATAACCAGATGAAGGCATTGTCAGGGGGAGTACTGTGATCACTGAGAGAGGTAATAAATACCTGGAAGTGTTACACTCATTGCTTAGTGACCATGTGACTCTAAGTGACCATGTCAATGCAGGGTCACGTTTACCCATTAGTCCACATGTGTGGGCATAGTTATCTTGCTAGGGACTTATGTATTGAGAAGCCACTGAATCTCCACTCCCCAGCTGCTGTAATTCACCTGCTGAAACCTTGCTTCCCTCCACCAGCCACTGTGGTTCCTCTCATTGGTTTATATATCCTGTAGTTCCTCCCATTGGCTTATATGTCCTGTAGTTACATAGAAGCTGGTGGGAGGAACCACAACAGGTGACAGAGAATCAAGTATTCCACATACCCCAAAGTGTAGCATATGTGCAGCGACTTTTTAATACACCGGTGGATTCAAAGGTGAGTATGTCAATGCTTCTTGTACAGGTAACCTACTTAAAATGCACCTGTTCCCAATGGACTTTAAGTTTGGGTTGCCACCCATGTGGTGCATTAATGCATGCACACATAAAGGCAGGTTATGCCACTCATTAGCATGCTTTTTACTAAGGCAACCTATTCTTTTTTAGCAATTTATTTTAGGGTAACAGGTTAGCACTCTTTATCTAAAGTTACACACATTGCAGCTAGCCTACTTGTAAAAAAAATGGGTGCTTAAAACTCCAAGGTGGTGTATCCAACCATTGTGTTGAGAATACTTAAGAAATGATTCCCAGGTAGGGGAACTGGGTGGGGTCTGATTCCCAGGTGGGGTAAGTGGGTGGGGTCTGACTCCCAAGTAGGGGGAGTGGGTGGGGTCTGATTCCTAGTTAGGATAGGAATTGGCAGGGCTGGATTTCCAGGCAGATGTTGGGCAATAGCTTTCAGACCCAAATGCATCTAACAAAGCCTCCTGCATGATGCACTGTTTGAGCTGTGAAAAGGACTGACTGAACGCTGACTGCTTATGGATACGTTGTACAGTCACACTACTAGGGGTCTCTATTTTGTGGCATCAGCCTACATACTATCTGCCAACAAAACCCAAAATACACACTAATAACTATAAGCAATTAAGCTATAAAGCCTGTGCCAGGTTTTCCTAAGGGCCTTGCTGATAGGCTCCTTCAGATGTATATTTTCATTGTGATTGTTAAAAGTGTGCATGTCACAACCTGTAAAGATAAATATTTATTATTGATTATGGGTATTTGGGGTTTATTTATTATGGGTATTGATACAGCGGATAGGATGTTGTGGTTGTATGTACCCAAGTGATCTATTGGTCCAAACTTTGAAAAAATGGGAATGGCACTGCCCCAAAGGTGGACACTGAAGCCACTTTTGGATAGAATAAGGGATTTATTTTATCCAAATGTGGCTCCAGTGTCCACCTTTGGGGCAGTGCCATTCCCATTTTTTCAATGTGTCTCAAAGTGGAGATTTCCCTCCACTTCCTGTCCGATAGCCCAAAAAGGAAGTGAGAGGAGATCCCTACAAGGCAAGGGAAATCACCAGAACTGGAAGATTTCCCATCTACCTCTGTTCTGGTGAGAACCCATTGGGATTTTCTTTCACTTTCAGTGATAACGTTCACCAGGACAAATAGAGAGCGGTGAATCTCCCTGACACGCACACAGACAGCAATACAACCCTGACAGAGGTCCATCCAAAGCTAAAAAGATGCTTTGGCTTCAGTTGCACTGTAAACTGAAAGGTCTGTTGGACTTTAACTATAAATAAAGAAAACACATGTGGAATAGTTGGGTTGCGTTGGGTTTCTCTTCCTTTGTCCTGTATACTTAGCAGTTGAAATTCCAAAAATGTCCATGTGGAATGTTCCCCTAAAAGTCCCATTTCATAGACAATTCAACATCACAGCATTTGCCTATTCGGCAGTATGAACTTACCAGAGACTCTGTCTAAAACTGATTCACAATAGACTCCAGAGAATGGTGTAATGCATGAGCACTGACTTCCAACTAGGGTGCCTCCATTTTGACAGGATCCTGAGAAAGAAATCAATAATTCAATATTATTAGAGAAATAACAAAGCTCCAAATATGTCATGATAGAACCACAACGACTATAGGCCTGTTTAGTCTGAATGTGGACACTATTGTTATATCAGATCACCGCACTCGAAACAGAGATCGACAGTCAGTCATTTTGGTGTCACCCCTGCAATGGTGTCACCCGGGTGCGGGCCGCACCCCCACACCCCCCTTGTGACGCCACTGGTGTTACCACAATGCCAAGGTGTGAACGGCCCCTTAGATGAGGAGCACATAATATGACTAAACACTTTCTAGCCCTGATTATCAGTGTAAGGATTTCTTGACAATTCCTCACATAAATCACACAACTACAAAATAAAAGCTTTTAGACCACTAGTAAAAGTTACTACTATAAAAGTCAAAAATGTAAGTTGAGACTGATCAGTCTTTGTACAATTAAAGTGAAACACAGAGAGCGACAACTACTTACCAGTTATTTGGCTTGGAGTTATGGTTGTTGGCTTACTAGTAGTAGTTGGTGTAGTTGTTGTAGTGGTAGGTGTTGCCATTGAAGTAGTAGTTTTAGGAGTAGTAGGAGTAGTTGTAGTAGGAGTTGTAGAAGAAGCTGTAGTTTCTGATGCAAATGTAGTAGTAGTTTTGCTTGCAGTTGTAGTAGGAGTTATGGACGTAATAGTACTAGGTTCTGTTGCAGTTGTAGTAGGAGCTGTGGTAGTAGTAGTAGATTCAGGTACAGTTGTAGTAGGAGCTGAGTTAGTAGGAGTTCCAGCTGCAGTTGTGGTAGAGGTTGTGTTAGTAGTAGTAGTAGTAGTTTCAGCTGCAGTTGTAGTATGAGCTGTGTTAGTAGTAGCAGTTTTGGGTGCAGTTGTAGTATGAGCTGTGTTAGTAGTAGCAGTTTTGGGTGCAGTTGTAGTAGGAGCTGTGTTAGTAGTAGTTGTTCCAGCTGCAGGTGTAGTATGAGCTGTGTTAGTAGGAGTTGTAGTTTCAGTTGCAGATGTAGTAGGGGCTTGGGTAGCAGTAGTTCCTGTTGCAGATGTAGTAGGAGATGGGTTAGTAGTAGTTTCAGTTGCAGATGTAGTAGGACCTGGGGTAGTAGTAGTTCCAGTTGCAGATGTAGTAGGAGCTGGGGTAGTAGTAGTTCCAGTTGCAGACGTGGTAGGAGTTGGAGTAGTAGTTTCAGTAGCAGATGTAGTAGGGGCATGGGTAGCAGTAGTTCCGGTTGCAGATGTAGTAGGAGCTGGGGTAGTAGTACCAGTTGCTGATGTAGTAGGGGCTGGGGAAGTAGTAGTTTGAGTTGCAGATGTAGTAGGGGCTGGGGTAGTAGTAGTTTCAGTTGCAGATGTAGTAGGGAATAGGGTAGTAGTAGTTCCAGTTGCAGATCTAGTAGGAGCTGGGGTAGTAGTAGTTTCTGTTGCAGATGTAGTAGGAGCTGGAGTAGTAGTAGTTTCAGTTGCAGATGTAGTAGGACCTGGGGTAGTAGTAGTTGTACCAGTTCCAGATGTAGTAGGAGCTGGGGTAGCAGTAGTTCCAGTTGCAGATGTAGTAGGAGCTGGGGTAGTAGTCGTTTCTGTTGCAGATGTAGTAGGACCTGGGGTAGTAGTAGTACCAGTTGCAGATGTAGTAGGAGCTGGGGTAGTAGTAGTTTCTCTTGCAGATGTAGTAGGAGCTGGGGTAGTAGTAGTTTCTCTTGCAGATGTAGTAGGAGCTGGGGTAGTAGTAGTTTCTCTTGCAGATGTAGTAGGAGCTGGGGTAGTAGTAGTTTCTCTTGCAGATGTAGTAGGAGCTGGGGTAGTAGTAGTTTCTCTTGCAGATGTAGTAGGAGCTGGGGTAGTAGTAGTTTCTCTTGCAGATGTAGTAGGAGCTGGGGTAGTAGTAGTTTCTCTTGCAGATGTAGTAGGAGCTGGGGTAGTAGTAGTTTCTCTTGCAGATGTAGTAGGAGCTGGGGTAGTAGTAGTTTCTCTTGCAGATGTAGTAGGAGCTGGGGTAGTAGTAGTTTCTCTTGCAGATGTAGTAGGAGCTGGGGTAGTAGTAGTTTCTCTTGCAGATGTAGTAGGAGCTGGGGTAGTAGTAGTTTCTCTTGCAGATGTAGTAGGAGCTGGGGTAGTAGTAGTTTCTCTTGCAGATGTAGTAGGAGCTGGGGTAGTAGTAGTTTCTCTTGCAGATGTAGTAGGAGCTGGGGTAGTAGTAGTTTCTCTTGCAGATGTAGTAGGAGCTGGGGTAGTAGTAGTTTCTCTTGCAGATGTAGTAGGAGCTGGGGTAGTAGTAGTTTCTCTTGCAGATGTAGTAGGAGCTGGGGTAGTAGTAGTTTCTCTTGCAGATGTAGTAGGAGCTGGGGTAGTAGTAGTTTCTCTTGCAGATGTAGTAGGAGCTGGGGTAGTAGTAGTTTCTCTTGCAGATGTAGTAGGAGCTGGGGTAGTAGTAGTTTCTCTTGCAGATGTAGTAGGAGCTGGGGTAGTAGTAGTTTCTCTTGCAGATGTAGTAGGAGCTGGGGTAGTAGTAGTTTCTCTTGCAGATGTAGTAGGAGCTGGGGTAGTAGTAGTTTCTCTTGCAGATGTAGTAGGAGCTGGGGTAGTAGTAGTTTCTCTTGCAGATGTAGTAGGAGCTGGGGTAGTAGTAGTTTCAGTTGCAGATGTGGTAGGAGCTGGGGTAGTAGTAGTTTCTCTTGCAGATGTAGTAGGAGCTGGGGTAGTAGTAGTTCCTGTTGCAGATGTAGTAGGGGCTAGAGTAGCAGTAGTTCCAGTTGCAGATGTAGTTGGGGCTGGGGTAGTAGTAGTTCCTGTTGCAGATGTAGTAGGAGCTGGGGTAGCAATTGTTTTAGTTGCAGATGTAGTAGGAGCTGGGGTAGCAGTACCAGTTGCAGATGTAGTAGGGGCTGGGATAGTAGTAGTTTGAGTTGCAGATGTAGTAGGAGCTGTGGTAGTAGTAGTTCCAGTTGCAGATGTAGTAGGAGCTGGAGTAGTAGTTTCAGTTGCAGATGTGGTAGGAGCTGGGGTAGCAGTAGTTTCTGTTGCAGATGTAGTAGGAGCTGGGGTAGCAGTAGTTTCAGTTGCAGATGTAGTAGGAGCTTTGGTATCAGTAGTTCCAGTTGCAGATGTAGTAGGAGCTGGGGTACCAGTTTTTTCAGTTGCAGATGTAGTAGGAGCTGGGGTAGCAGTAGTTTCAGTTGTAGATGTAGTAGTAGCTGGGGTAGTAGTAGTTCCAGTTGCAGATGTAGTAAGAGCTGGGGAAGTAGTAGTTTCAGTTGCAGATGTAGTAGGAGCTGGGGTAGTAGTAGTTTCCGTTGCAGATGTAGTAGGAGCTGGGGTAGTAGTACCAGTTGGAGATGCAGTAGGGGCTGGGGTAGTAGTAGTTTCAGTTGCAGATGTAGTAGGAGCTGGGGTAGTAGTAGTTCCTGTTGCAGATGTAGTAGGAGCTGTGGTAGTAGTAGTTCCAGTTGCAGATGTAGTAGGAGCTGGGGTAGTAGTAGTTTCTGTTGCAGATGTAGTAGGAGCTGGGGTAGTAGTAGTTTCAGTTGCAGATGTAGTAGAAGCTGGGGTAGTAGTTGTTTCAGTTGCAGATGTAGTAGGAGCTGGGGTAGCAGTAGTTTCAGTTGCAGATGTAGTAGGAGCTGGGGTAGTAGTAGTTCCTGTTGCAGATATAGTATGAGCTGGGGTAGTAGTAGTTCCTGTTGCAGATGTAGTAGGAGCTGGGGTAGCAGTAGCTCCAGTTGCAGATGTAGTAGGAGCTGGGATAGTAGTAGTTCCTGTTGCATATGTAGTAGGAGCTGGGGTAATAGTAGTAGTAGTTCGAGTTGCAGATGTGGTAGGAGCTGGGGTAGTTGTAGTTCCATATGTGGTAGGAGCTGTAGTAGTAGTTTCAGTTGCAGATGTAGTAGGAGCTGGGGTAGCAGTATTTCCAGTTGCAGATGTAGTAGGAGCTGGGGTAGTAGTAGTACCTGTTGCAGATGTAGTAGAAGTTGGGGTAGCAGTAGTTCCAGTTGCAGATATAGTAGGAGCTGGGGTAGTAGTTCCAGTTGCAGATGTAGTAGGGGCTGGGGTAGTAGTAGTTTGAGTTGCAGATGTAGTAGGAGCTGGGGTATTAGTAGTTCCAGTTTCAGATGTGGTAGGAGCTGGAGTAGTAGTTTCAGTTGAAGATGTGGTAGAAGCTGGAGTAGTAGTTCCAGTTGCAGATGTAGTAGGAGCTGGAGTAGTAGTTTCAGTTGCAGATGTGGTAAGAGCTGAAGTAGTAGTTCCAGTTGCAGATGTAGTAGGAGCTGGAGTAGTAGTTTCAGTTGCAGATGTGGTAAGAGCTGAAGTAGTAGTTCCAGTTGCAGATGTAGTAGGAGCTGGAGTAGTAGTTTCAGTTGCAGATGTGGTAAGAGCTGAAGTAGTAGTTCCAGTTGCAGATGTAGTAGGAGCTGGAGTAGTAGTTTCAGTTGCAGATGTGGTAAGAGCTGAAGTAGTAGTTCCAGTTGCAGATGTATTAGGAGCTGGGGTAGTAGTTGTTTCAGTTGCAGATGTAGTAGGAGCTGGGGTAGCAGTAGTTTCAGTTGCAGGTGTAGTAGGAGCTGGGGTAGCAGTAGTTCCGGTTGCAGATGTAGTAGGTGCTGGGGTAGCACTAGTTCCAGTTGCAGATGTAATAGGAGGTGGGGTAGAAGTAGTTCCAGTTGCAGATGTAATAGGATATGGGGTAGTAGTAGTTCCAGTTGCAGATGTAATAGGAGCTGGGGTAGCAGTAGTTCCAGTTGCAGATGTAGTAGGAGCTGGGGTAATAGTAGTAGTAGTTCCAGTTGCAGATGTAGTAGGAGCTGGGGTAATAGTAGTAGTAGTTCCAGTTGCAGATGTAGTAGGAGCTGGGTTAGTTGTAGTTCCAGATGTGGTAGGAGCTGGAGTAGTAGTTTCAGTTGCAGATGTAGTAGGGGCTAGGGTAGCAGTATGCCCAGTTGCAGATGTAGTAGGAGCTGGGGTAGTAGTAGTTTCTGTTGCAGATGAAGTAGGATGTGGGGTAGTAGTAGTTCCAGTTGCAGATGTAGTAGTAGCTGGGGTAGCAGTAGTTCCAGTTGCCAATGTAATGGGAATTCTGGTAGTAGTTCTGGTTTCCTCTGCAGTTGTAGTTGTAATAGAAGCTGCATTTGCAGTGGTTGTAGCTGTGGAAGAAAACATGTTTGACATATTAGGTGTAGTTGTAGTAGGAGTTGCAGACGATGCAATAGTTTTGTCTGCAGTTGTAGTAGTAGAATAGGTAGTACTTTCACCTGAAACGTTCACGTATGTGCATATTGTTAACAAGTAATACATGGCCTTATGCAGAGTTATTCATCCAATTATTCTGTATCTGAAGGCACTGTGTACTCAGTCATCCTCATAGTCCCAATGGCTTAGCTCACCCTGCTCACCCTTCCCAGCAGTGACTCAGCAGCTCAGCTCCTCCTGCTCCCCCTTCCCAGCAGTGACTCAGCAGCTCAGCTCCTCCTGCTCCCCCTTCCCAGCAGTGACTCAGCAGCTCAGCTCCTCCTGCTCCCCCTTCCCAGCAGTGACTCAGCAGCTCAGCTCCTCCTGCTCCCCCTTCCCAGCAGTGACTCAGCAGCTCAGCTCCTCCTGCTCCCCCTTCCCAGCAGGAACTCCGCAGCTCAGTCTTCCCCGCCCCTCACCCCATCTTCCCGGCTCCTGATGTGTGTTTGGATTGGAGTTGGAAGGTTGCTGGGTCAGTGCCGGGAAGGGGGAGCAGTGTGCGCTGAGTGTATGCACTAGGAGATGTCTGAAGGAAGGTTGGTAGGAAGGATCTGAGGATGCCGCCGCCGGACCCGTCACCAACGTCCATGAACATGACATGTGATTGTAAAGTTTGATTTTGGAATGAACGGAATCTCCGAAACGAGAACAACATTCACCGAGAGAGAACAACATTCCCCGAGAGAGAACAACATTCACCGAGATAGAATTTCATTTGTTTGAGAAACAATTCCCATCCGTCTCCTTCAATGTTTTGTCATCACAGTGGAGGGAACGGATCGTCAGTGTGACCCCATCAGAGGATAGAAGGTCACCTGGAAGATCTGAGCAGTGTGCGGCCGGTATTACTGCTTCCGCTGTGTGCTGTGAGGATGACTGAGGAGTGTATGTAGACAGGGGATCGAACATTCCCCGATTCCTCCTACTGTGTACAAAGACATGGAGAGCTTGCAGTTGTCTGACGTCATAGCAATAGAGGAAGGAAGAGAGGAAGGAAGGAAGGAAGGAAGGAAGGGAGGAAGGAAGGAAGGAAGGAAGGAAGTGTAACAAGAAAAAGTCTAAAATAAAAGTTTTAAAAAATAAATAAATGAATGTCTCATATAAAAAAAAAAAAACTTATTTACGTAAATACACATCGGTCGCACCTATGTGCAAAAACAACGATTGCACCGCACATGTTACATATTGCCGCGAACGTCGCAGTGAGAGCAATAAGTCTTACAATTATCTGCAGATTTTCTGTGGTCAGATGGAAAAAGTGCTACAGATTGGCCCAGGTGGAGATTCCTCCATTCCACACAGTTTAGCGTAGATGGAGGAATCTGTTGCACCTTTTCCATCTGAGCATAGAAAATCTGCAGATAATTGTAAGGTGTATGGCCGGCTTTATCTAGTTCTAGCCACATGGATTCCACACCGTCGCAACTCTCTGCTGTGAGGTCATCTCATACGTGCACAGTTAGATTGCTTCTCACATACTTGTATACCCCCCCACCCCCCTTCCACCAACCCTTGCTTAGTCATGTGAGCTGCCCAGCCAAGTTTCTGTTATTCCCACTAGATCGAAGTCCTCTTCGAGGAGCATAAAGGTGGCCATACACCTTACAACCATCACAAGACTTCTTGCGATGGTTGTAAGGTAATTTTAAAAAAACGTACGATCTGCCTATCTTGGACAGGCAGATCGTACTTGCGATCATCGCAAGCCACGCCCCCTGAGGTGCGGGCTTCCAATGACTGCAATGCTGAACGGGCAGTGTGCGCTTGCACACACGGGCCGTTCGGCATTTGTCTCCCGAGAGCGGCACTAACCCGCCGAGAATCGTACGATTCTCGGCGGGTTCTCAAGTCTTCACGGGAGACAAAAGACGTGCGAGCGTACAGTAGAGACGGTCGCACGCCTTCCATACACTTGCCGATTATCGTACGATCGCGGGATTTCCTGTGCGATAATCGGCAGTTGTATGGGGACCTTAGGCCTTGTTCACACCAAATGCAGAGCAGATCCGGTCAGGTTTCTGCACACGCACGCTAGTCTTTAGGAGGCGTTTTTGACGCGTTTTTTATGCGTTCAGGGCTCTTTTTGGTACAAAAAAAAAATATATATATTTTTTTAGTTTAAAATAGGCTTTCAGTGTGTTCCAGGCATTGGCATGCGTTTTTGATACGTTTTTGATGCGTTCCAGAGCAGATCCAGAGCAGGTAAAATAGGGCTTGCTGCAGTTTTTTCACCTTGTCTGGATCTGCTCTGCAACTGCACGCTGCCATGTGAACTGGAGCAAAAAATACCATAGGAATACATTGGACGCAGTTTTGATCCGGTCTGCACCTGCTCTGCTCTGGATCTGCTCCGCGCTTGGTGTGAACAAGCCCTTAAGTTCAAGCTCCTCTAACGTTTCTACACTTCCAGCATTAGTGTACATACTTTTCAGTCTGGTGCTAGTGGTTTAAGTTTCATTTCTTTATCTGACCTCGGTACGGTTGATACATTACTAATTGGGTTGACTGGAGTGAGCCCTCTGTCCCCCCTCTGCATTACATCCTTCTATATTAATTGCTGTAGTCATCTTTACTATAGAGCTGGCAACTGACTGAGAAGTCAACCTAGTTCTCCATGAACCCAAAATATATCGCCACACTCCCCCACAAAATTATCCATAATGCAGAATGAGCAAATCATCTCCAAGACTTCAAATTCAGAGGGTGAAATCTTCCTTAGGACATCAGTGCTAGAATTAATGTACTACGACCCCTACACCGGATTCCTCAACAGAGACGAAAAGCCAACAGGCAGTTTAGCTCACCAATGGTGAACCTATTACTGAACTATCAGCAATGGATATGGCTGACTTTAAATAATTACTCCTTGTCCCTTATATAGGCAAAGAAAACCATTTTTTGTTTTAAAGATTGCACCCCTACTGCAATTATTTGGATAGAATATAAAATGATTGAAATACTTTTTTTGGGTGAGATTTCCTTCCACTTCCAGGAAAATAGGAAATTAATAGACATGTGCACTGCCAAAAAATTTGTTTAGTTTCGTTTCGTTTTAAATTCGGATTTGTGTTATTTCGTTTTTCGGGATTCGGGTGTGAAAGTCAATTCGGATTCGGAATTCGGATTCGGACGAAATTCGGTAGCGGTAGTTCGAACGTTCGTTTCGTTTTCTGTTCTTATTCGTTTCTTATTCGTTTCGTTCATTTGCAGCAAAAGTGACATTTGAGGGGGAAAAAATATTTTTCTCCTTCTCTAATGTCACTTTGCTCCAACGAACGAAACGAATAAGAAACGAATAAGAACAGAAAACGAAACGAACGTTCGAACTACCGCTACCGAATTTCGGAAATGGAAATTCGGATTCGTTTGCATTCGTTATGTCTGTAATTCGGAATTCGGATACATCCGAATGTCCGAATTTCCGAAAATTCGTCCGAATTTCGATTCGGAACGAAACGAATCGCACATGTCTAGAAATTAAATATATCCAGAATTGGGAAATTCTCCCTTAGCTGGTTGTCACTTCAACAAGTGTCCCCATTGGAAGATTTTCCTTTTATTCCTTTTCTGGTATGGACTCGAACTTTGGGGTTTTCCCCTATTGTAACCATGACAAATATGGAGGTGGATCTCCCCGGCGGGCACACAGAGAGCTATAAGAACTGGAAAGGCTGGCCAACCCTTCTGCACCCAATGCAGAAAAAAATAAATTGCCATTAGATTCACTTTAACCATAACCCATCTATATACACTGAGTGGCCAGATTATTATGACAACCCCATCAGTACTTCGTTGGTCCGCCTCGTGACTCCACGAGATGGTGAAAGGTGATGCGAGGAATCTGACACGGCACTGTTGCCCTTCTGTTGTCTTGTACCAGTCTTGCCACTCTCCGTTCTGCCCTAACATTGACTAGTCGCTGACGGCCACAATTCGCACGTTCAGACCCAGATTTTCGGCTGACAGTCCAGTCTTTAAACACTTTAACAATGAGCTGCTCTTGAACATTTAACCAATTCTGCTGTTTTGCTGATACTCGCTCCATGGCTCTGAGCGCCAACAATCATCCCACGTTCAAAGGCTGTTAAATCGCGTTGTTTCCCCGTATCTTCAGAAACAAATCACTTCTATTGTCGTGGTAACCAACCTGCTTCCCTATTTATAATGGTCTGGCCCTCTAGCAACTTCAGCGCCAAATTATAGCTAATTTGCCTACAAACGTCAGGTGGTCATAATAAACTGGCCACTCAGTGTACGTCACCCTTCATCTCCCATACAGTCACGTGCGTACATGTATATATAATGTTAGAGGACTATCTGCAGCTATTATATATTATATTAAGTGATAACACGGGATCAATAATTACAGACTGATCACAGCATCGCTCACCTGTCTTTATAAGCAGTAAGCCGAGCAGCGCTGTCAACATAGCGTTCTTCATGTTTAGAACTCGTCCGCTTTCACATCTGACATTCAGTTACTCCAATAAACAATATGAATGAAAGAAATGTGACCAAGCTTTATATAGTCTGATCTTTAGCCCGACGTGATTATAAATGTATTGATAAAACTAATTGCTCATACAAACCTGGCAACAATACCGTTTCTCCAACTGATACAGAGCAGTTTCTGGCAATAGCTTTAAGCAATGATGTCAATGCCATGGCCAATGATTCTGAGGGTTATCTGTTAAGATTTCCAATTTAACATTTAATTTAACTTTAACACTTCCTCCTATTTTTATTGTTTCTTCAATTTGACCTGTTTTTAAAAGCTTATTTGGGTCTCCTCCTACTTACTTGTGTAGCAGGTAAATGAAAAGACCTCCCAGCAATGCTATTACCAGGATGCAGCTAGGGGAAGCTTAAATTATTTAGAGCCGTGGTTCTCAACTGGTGGGTCGCAACCCTGTATTCAGTGGGTTGCCGTGTTTCCTCCACTGCGCTAGGTGAGAGGCTCCTCAACCTCCCCCTAGCGCAGCACAGTCAG
This sequence comes from Nanorana parkeri, assembly GCF_000935625.1. Taxonomy (NCBI): domain Eukaryota; kingdom Metazoa; phylum Chordata; class Amphibia; order Anura; family Dicroglossidae; genus Nanorana; species Nanorana parkeri. The sequence goes on along the minus strand of NW_017307521.1, from coordinate 272,410 downwards.
TTCAATATATGCAGCCCGGCTCAAGTGTCAGCTTGAGGTGGGGAGGGCTGGGGTTATGGCCGCCAGGAAGTGCCATCCATACATGTGATGCTTACAGCTACCCCGCATGCCCTGTAGAGGTGTCTGGACCGGAATGACGTCACATTCTGGCTCCCGTCACCTCTTCAGTGTGGCCAAGGGGGCTGTACAACCAATGCACTTATGGATGGAACGCCGTCACAGCACAGCAGCCCACACCGGACCCCAGGCTGAGTATCCACTCCAGTTCAGCACGCATGCACCCCTGTAAAAAGATCCAATCATGCAAGGGATAGGTGCTGCATGTAATTGCACACAACAGCCTGTTCTTCCCTATGGCAATTACACGCAGCCACATACACACTCGAACCTGCACATCCATGTGGGTCTGGGTGTCCGCACTTGGACGCACACTGTCTGGGTCTAGGTGCAAGCACCCAGACCCGCACAGATGTCCAGGTTTAGATGTGCATGTGACCTTGCATAATTGCCATAGGGAAGAACAGAGTGCTGGACTCAATTACATGCAGCACCTGTCCCTTCCAGGATTGGGTCTTTTTATGAGTGTGCATGTCTGTCTGAATGTGCCCTTATACAGGTACTGTAGGATGCATCCTCGTAATACTTGGCACTCAGATAACTGGCAATCCTTTAACATGAATATACTAATCCACAAGGGCACATTGTGCAGGTAGATGAATGTGCAGGCGCACCTAAATCCAGGCTTGGTGCCTAGCAGCCTATTTAAGAAATAGCGTGCGGCATCTTGCCTAGGTTCCAGTGGGCACGATTTGTAAAGCCGCAAGCCAGAGCACACCGAATCCGCTTTTCAGCCATTATAAATTAGATGTCAGGTTTAGTCCAGAAAGTGTTTTGGGAGTTTCCGTACTTTCTGCAGTATAACATTTCCATGCTTATTTCTCTTACAATTTCTTATATGGAGATTGTATAAGCATTCATTTATATGACTTGGTATGATTTATTATAATGCTTTATTACCTTTACCTGCTCCTTTAGTTGTACATAAAATGTTACCAGCTCTGCCAGTCAGTTCTTATTTACGATTTCATTTTTGGCATTATGATAAAATCACACGACTCATTATTATTGTAGATTTGAGTGTTTTCCTTCTGCCGCTGATCTTTTGCCAAATAACTCACCATCATGCACTCCAAAATGGTGGAAGACACATAAGATGCAAATTTAGGAGCCGTTGATAATTCAGAACATCAGTCATCTTCAGATTTTTTATAAAAATAATAATTTAATTTTTTTATTTTCTCTTAAGTTATGAACGCTTCAGCATCATGAAAATTAAAAAATAAAATAAAATAAACATACGTATTTAAAACGCTTATAAGAAGTTAATACAAAAAAAAAGGACATTTGAGTAAGAAGTATTTCACAGTGGCCACAAATGTCTTACAATCATTTTCTCTTAGCACATTATTATCTCATTGTGCTATTAAACAATAATATACTAAATAAATTGTTTCAAATTGAATAATTATAGTTTGGATGTATAATGCAAAGTAAATAGTTATTTTAACACCAGGATACAGATTTTTATTTTCAGCCATGTGATTGCAATTTCCAAATTCAATTGTAATCAGCTGAAAATAATTAATTATTTTTTTTAAATATGAGAATCATTATCTTGTGGTAGCATTGGAATTGAACCTCTTGTGTAGATCCTGGGAATGTTGATCAGTCTAGTGCAGCGGTAGCCAAACTCCGGCTGTGGTCTGGGGATTTGTAGTTTCACCACAGCTGGAGGGCCGGAGTTTGGCTTCCCCTGAGTCTAGCGCATTTGTCCATCTATTAGTGAACAATACATTGTAAAACATTACGTTGCAGAGCTTAGTTCCAGAGTCTTGTTTGTGAAAAGTAATGATATAAACTTGTAAATGTCCCCTGGGGGGGGGGGGAATATGGGTCACCAGATGTTTTTAAGCAAACATTAAAAAAAAATGGAGAGAAGAACGTAAAAACTAAAATCCTTATCAGCTGATAAAATGTACAAAAAGAAGAGGAACTATGAAAAATTCGGAGCGAAGCGGAGTAGAGAAGAGAGATCAGTTGGGGAGTTCTAGAATGGAACTGAAAGACAGAAGAACGGTAGATCAAGAGAGAGAGAGAGAGAGAGAGAGAGAGAGAGAGAGGGCAAAGAGGGAGAGAGAAGGAAAGAGAGAGAGAGAGAGAGAGCGAGAGAGGGAAAAAGAGAGAAAGATGGAGAGAAGGAAAGGGAGAGAGAGATAAAGAAGAGATGGAGAAAGAGAGCAGGAAGGAGAAAGATTAAGAGAGAAGAAAAGAGAGAGGGAAAGAAAGAGTGAGAAAAAGAAAGAGAGAGGAGGTTGGAAAGAGAAGGAAAGAGAGAGAGAAGGAAGGAGAGAGAGAAGGAAAGAGAGAGAGAAGGAAGGAGAGAGAGAAGGAAAGAGAGAGAGAAGGAAAGAGAGAGAGAGACAGACAGACAGAGAGAGAGAGACAGAGAGAGAGAATGATGAAGGAAAGGGAAAGAGTGAAAGAAAGATGGGAAAGAGAGAGAGAGAAAAAGACAAACAGAGGATAGTGAAAAGGAAAGATAGAGAGAAGGAAATAGAGAGAAAAAGAAAGAGAAGGAAAGAGACAGAGAGAGAGGGAAAGGCAGAATATTAGTGTAACACAGCCAGGAAGCCTTGTTCCTTTTTTCACATAAATTTTGACTACATTTGGTCAATTACATTGACCTAACATGGCCATATGGTCACAGCACAAGCACCCCGCTCCTTTATGGTCATCTGTAGGTTGGGGAATGTCTTGGCCCGTAGGAGCGGGTGGCTCATGGCACTTCCGTGTTCGGAGAAGCTCAGGTCCGGACTGTGTTTGGTCAGAATCTGAGTTTGTCTCTTACACAGGAGCTTTGTTTATCTTCCTTCACTTATCTATATGATTGCATTGCATTCTAGCCTATGGTGCATATCTGATGTGAGATCGTACTTACAGAGATTGTATTCCATTCTGTGCCAAGAAGCTTTATACATTAAGATTGAACAATCTGCATAAGCTTGTAAAGTTGCACAGGGGTCTCTAAAAAGAGTGTGCTCTCGTTTACACAGGATATTTGTACATATATGAGCGAGAATGCTTTTATGTTCTTAGGGGTCTATTCACGCAGCTGCCGAAGGATCTGCCAGTAGCTTCAGCCGATCCTTCGGCTAGCTTCGGCCCCATGACCCCTTCGCTTCAGTAGAACCGAAGGGGTGCTGTACGGGCTATTCACAATAGCCCGTACAGCTCCCGAACCTGGCCGAGGGGCTCAGTTGAGCCGAACGCATATGCATCCGCTCGGCTGAGCCGTGCTGAAAGCCGAAGTTGGCCGAGCTGCTTCTGGCAGCTGGGCAGAGCCAGCCGTGATCTTACGACTGGCTCCGGCCACTTGCAGAGAGATCAGCGTCCCTGGTTACCTGCTAATCAGGGACACTGATCTCCAAACAGCTAACTCTCCCTGGCACCCCGGGAGTCTCCTGCTCCCGGCCGCCAAGGAGAGAAACACCGCTGTGTCTTTTTTTTTTTTATTCTGACACGAGCGATGTCAGAATAGAGAATCCCATTGAAATACATTGCTACATTCCTATTGGCTATTTCAATTAACAATAGCCAATAGTAAACTAGCTTTGTACCCGCCCTCTGCTGCAGTTCTCCATCAGGTCCATCACCAGAGGGCGGGTACAATGCTAGTTTACTATTGGCTATTGCAAATTGAAATAGCCAATAGTAATGTAGCAATGCATTTCAATGGGAAAAATGTTTTTTTTTTTCTATTCTGACTCGGCTCCGTGTCAGTATAAAGAAAAAAAAAAGAAACAGCAGTGTTTCTCTCCTGGGCGGCTGGGAGTGGGAGGCTCCCAGAGTGCCCGGGAGAGTTTTTTTTTTTTGCCGGACAATAGGAAACTATTGGGCGGAGCTAGCTGTCACTGCTAGCTCTGCACAATCGTTTCCTATTTACTTTTTTTAACTTTTTTAACTCTTTTTCTATTCTGCTCGGTACCTCTGAGGGACCGAGCAGAACAGCCGAGCCGAATGCCGCTCAGCGACATTCGGCTATTCACTGGCTGCTATTCGGCATCTATGAGAATAGACCGAACAACATTGAGTAGCCTGCCGGACGGTCGGCTCAGCTGATCCAGATGTTGGATCGGCTGAGTCGAACTCCTTCTGCACTTCGGGTCGGCCGAACATGTGAAGCAAGCCGATGTACGGCTGAAATCAGCCGTACCAGCCTGAAGTGAATAGCCGAACAGCTGAATAGCTCACTTCAGGTCGGTCATTCACTCGGCTGCCTACGGAAGCTTAGTGAATAGACCCCTTAGTTACACATCTTTTCCTTGATTACTTCCGCTGTAGCTAAGGGTGAGACTATTTATGGTTGTAGTCCCAAAATATGGTTTGTAGTTTTCTTTCTCTATTGATGTTACTCCAGGGACCCTGAGTATGTTCACACTCATTTTGTATAATTGTGTATTTCCACAAAACGTTTGTGATGTAAAGTGTTCATCTTTTAGATTTATATTAGATTCAAATAATAAATAGGAAGAAGGCTAAAGAGGGTTGTGGAAATAAAACTAATAATAAAGACAGTCCTGTTAGAGAGGGCAAGAGAGGAAGTGAAGAAGAATCCATTTATACCTCAATTGTCGTGTTCACGTTCTCCAGGTTGGGTCTGAACTTCTCATTGATAGACTGGCTGTTTGCGGGAGAGGAATCTAGAGGCAAGAAGAGAATGGTGGAACATTGCTTAAATGGTTTTAACAGAAATTTCTGTAGGGCATACTAGGATATATTGATACAGAAGAAACATCTAACAATGTCCTCCTCCTTCAGACAGAAAGGAACTATGAGTCTGTCCTCCTCCTGCAGGGTGATACAGACAGAAGGGGGCTATGAGTCTGTCCTTCTCCTGCAGGGTGATACAGACAGAAGGGAGCTATGAGTCTGTCCTCCTCCTGCAGGGTGATACAGACAGAAGGGAGCTATGAGTCTGTCCTCCTCCTGCAGGGTGATACAGACAGAAGGGAGCTATGAGTCTGTCCTCCTCCTGCAGGGTGATACAGACAGAAGGGGCTATGAGTCTGTCCTCCTCCTTCAGGGTGATACAGACAGAAGGGAGTTATGAGCCAGACTCGTCGATTAATTAAGATTTAGAGTATTAAACTTTGAGATGGATTGTGATCTGATACATAACATTATACAATGCTCACCATATACGTCTGAATCTATCTGTAAGTTTGTATTGGATATCCCATTTTGTGTCCACTGATCATCGTTATCATGAGTCCAGAAATCGTTGTTATCATCAGCCCTGAAGACGCCATCCCTGGAGAGATATCATATGAACAGTTACACAATCTATGCATTAGACAATAAAATGGATCCCTATTACCTACATTGTCTGTTCTGACATAGATCTGTCCTCTGTGGCAGAACAAACATTGTATAGTGTACGACAAGTACTTGTAGACATCTGCAACACTGTTAGTTTTACATGTATTTATTCTAGGACCATCATTTACTGTTTAGCAGCCACTAAACAGTGTTTTTCTTGACCAGGCGCCAATTATTTATCAGACTGGCTTCTACTAGCTGCATGGATCGGTATCTTGTAACATGTCCCGAGTCTTTCATCATCGCTTGAAGCATGTCCTCAATAGCCAACCATGCCTGAAGCATGTATGCAGTTTCTGACCACCTCCTGTAGTATTTCTGCAGTCTCTGACCATCTTCAATAGTATGTCTGAAGTCCCTGACCACCTCTTGTAGCAAATCTGCAGTCTCTAACCATCACCCCTTGTATGTGTACAGTCTCTTCCATCTCCTGTAGTATGTCTGAAGTCCCTGACCATCTCCACATCTCTTATAGTTAGTCTGCACTCTCTATCAGTTGGATGTTGCATTACATGCACTTAATATTATGCAGGCCCTTTGGCACTGTAGTGCCCTTATATGACGTTGGTTGATAAAGTCCCCTTAGATAAAGTAAGCTGATGACCATTGGCATAAAAATGGCAGTTCAGATTTCTTGTGTGGTACTCACTTGTTCTTCATCAGTTTTTCTCTGAACAAATAAAGCAATACACCGATAATAATAATGAACAGGGCGGCAATGGCAGCTCCCACCCCTCCGTACACGCCGGCTTTTGATATTTTTCCTGTGCAGTCTGAACCTGTATATATGTAGAGATCTGTCCCTGAACACCTGAGGGGGAGAAACAATATAGTAAAGGGGTCAACATTTATATGTATACTTTAAAATGCTACAAATAATAACAAGTTATTTAATTAATGGTTTTACATTTTGTTACATTGTCATCGGGGGCGGGGGGAAGGGAAGTACTGGGAGCTTTTTGCTGAGGAATGAATACAAGCAGCTGGCTTTTTCATTGTAGTAACAGTTTACAGTGAAATAAAGAATGTGCACCACACAAAGAGGTCCATTCATGACCAATTTGCAGAGCCAGTGCCTTAGGAATCTTTCTGAATGTTCATTTCCTATGCTCCTCAGCTCCAGCTAGTAGCCAAAATGTTCCAATGATTTGAGATGGTGATGAATGAAATGGTTGACTGTTTTGAGATGTAATACTGCATTTTGGGCACTAGCTGGAGCTGAAGAGCATAGGGAATAAGTATTTATTGATATCGTTGATAAGTATTATAATGCGAGAGATAAGCTGATTGGCTGCAGTGCCAATCTGCACCAGTTTTGATAAATTCCCTGCACTGTATCCAAGAATGTTCGTTTTAGTGCCTATTGGCACAGAACACACATTCAAAAAGACGCACACAGAGGACCAGTAAATTATACACATATTTACCGATCCTCCGCTCACCATCCTGAGCCGCTCAGCCACGCACAGAGGGGCGGCCCAGCCTGCAGCTTCTCCTCTGATTCCCACTGCTCTCCTCCGCCTTTAAGGGTAGAGGCAGCGGGGATCTGAGGAGAAATGGAGCGCTGAAGCCAATGGGGGTGCTGTGGGGGTGGTCAGCAGAGGTCGCTTCAGGGTGGCCGAGCGGTGTGGAAAGAGAGAGCCGCCGACTGTCAGATCCTGGGCGAGCAGCTCTCTCTCTCTCCTCACAGTTGGACCATCGTGGATGACAGCTCCTTCCTCTACCTCCCCTGCTGGCTGCAGTGCTCCATTTCTCCTTGGATACCCATTGCCTCTGCCCATACAGTTGGAGGAGAGCAGCGGGGATCAGAGGAGAAGCTGCAGGCTGTGCTGCCCCTCTTCTCCATGCTGAGCCGAGGGCGAGCTGTGTTGGCTGCCTGGTGCCCCGCTTGCCATAGCACCCTATGCTCGCCATGACAACAAGGGTGAGGGGGCGCAACCAGGCTGGCCCTGGCTGCACCCCTCGCAGTTGCGCCCGAGGCGAGTGCCTCACTCGCCTCGCCCTTGCTACGGCCCTGGAAAGGCTCTAAAAAGTATCTTCCTGTACTTTTCAACACTGAGCAACCTATAAAGCTGAATGGCTGTGCTCCTCTCCTGGACTGAAATGGCTACCTCTGATTTTACTGCTCACAATGTGCATTAGAAGATTCAGCAAGTCAGATAGAGCACGCCTCATTTCCTGGCTGGAGGACATCCAGCATCATCTAGCTTTTTCTCACCAGCTTGACTGTCCCTGGCCGGTCTCTTTCATTCATTGGATTTCAGTTCTTTCAATCATGGAGGCTCAGCCTTATATGTGGGTTTTACTTAGGATGGTCTGCATGCAAATACAGCCTGCCAGGGATGCTCACTCCTCCAGACTAACATCCTTTTATCAAGACATCTAGACAACCTTTCAGGCTGGCCCTGTTTGAATGAAACTTAACATTTTTTTTTTTTTTTAGTTCTGCCGTAATAAAGTAATAAAGAATACAAAAACCATTGTACATTGTTTAACGCAAAATTAGAGACCATCGAACTTACAAGCATCGCGGACCGACCTTCCTCTGAATCTCACATCTGCCATCATTACAGGATTTATAGTTTGTGGAGGTGGGATCACAAAATGAAATACAGGTCAGTCCTTCAGAAGTGATTGCTTCAGCATAGAAATCTCTATAATCCTTTTCAATAATACCACAGACATCTGGGAAGAAAGGAGGAAGTATAACTTTAATACAGCCGGAATCCTATATGATTCAAAAGACATTTTATCTGCTTTAAAGAAATCTTATTTACCTGCAGGTTTTGGAATTTCGTTTGATGTGACGTTTCCGAATGTTTCATCTAAAGCCAGACAGGTCTGATCAGAAGCTGTAGGGAGAGGAAAATGGAGTTCAGTGGAACATAAAACTGCTTACCTGCTGAAGCTTTTTCTATGATATCAAAGGAGAGGTGCAATAAAAGCTAAGATACCTTGATGATAGGGAAATCAGTTTCTCTCACCTCTACTACAAGACACTGAACACATGGGCAATGGCTCATCTTAGTGTGTAAATGCTAGTCTAATCACTTCCCCCTCCCTTTTTAGATTGTACCTTTGTATTTGTATTACCACTTTTGTATTGTGATTGTAATGTCTTCCTTATATTGTAAAGCGCTGCGCAAACTGTCACTATATACAGTAAATCCTGTGTAATAATAATAATAATAATAATAATAATAATAATATTC
>NW_017307521.1:247785-262077 GCF_000935625.1 Nanorana parkeri | reverse complement strand
TGAAACTAATGATTATTTTCATAATCAATTAGTTGGCCTATTATTTTTCGATTGGATAAAAAAGTTTTTACATTTTTCATAAATTATCAATTATTTAGTATTATTATTTAGTTAATTATTAATTAATAAATAGTGCTTGTTTTATTATTTATTGTGAACTATTATTAGTTATTTAATTAATTATTAAATCGTATTAATTATTTTATATAGACATCATTCATTCTTTCTGCATAGCTCTCATCCCCGACACATGACAGATAGAACTTGTGCAGTAAGGAAAACATTACCAAGCGAACTCCTCTCCCAAACGCATTTTCTGGGGCAATAAGATTGGCTGCATGCTTAAATCCGCGTCCTGACACACGGATTCATACGTGTGAGCAAACTGGCTAGGGATGAAATGTTTATCTCGCTCCACTCAGTTCTATATTGCTGGACACACTCCACGCAAAGCTCCATTTATCGCAACCTTTGCTGTGCGCTGCTCTGTGAGTCATCACTTGTTTGCCTGGTGAAGGGGATCATTCTGTGAGACCCTGAAACGTTGTTTAGAGAGTTCTACTTGCAACTAGTACGTTAATAAACACGTACTGAACTTGCTTTGGAGTGCCGGTGTCCATCCTTTACTGATATTTTGTCGGAAGCCAGCAGCTGGTACCTGCTGCACCCACCCTCCATTTTTTGGAGCAGCGGCTCTGAGTGCGATGGGTACCCAGACTGTATTCTGTGTGCAGTGTGTCACAGGCTTCACAGGTTTTAGGGTCGGTTCACACCATCTTCAGGGCGTTCCGGACTGGTTAGTGGCCGGAAAGCACTGGATTGCATAGTGGAAGCCTCCTTGCATTCTGGGGCGGGAGAGGGCGTGCTGGCACCATTCAAGTCAATGGCACCACAGACGCCCCCACCCGCAGTGCGATAGCCCACACCAGAACTCATGGCACAGCAATGCCCGCATTCTGGTCTGGTGCTGCCTGTGCACCTTCCCCCAACTTCTCCCTTGAGATTGTTAACACAACTATCCAGCCCTCCCCCCCATGCCAAGGTGCCAGGTGTCATCCTTGACTCGGACCTCACCTTTCTTCCCCACATCCAACTATTGCAACTCCCTCCTCATTGGCCGACCTCTACACAGACTACCCCCCTCAGTCTATCATGAATGCAGCTGCTAGACTCAGTCACATAACCAACCACTCAGTGTCTGCAACCCTTCTCTGTCAATCCCTGCACTGGCTTCCATCCCGGCCCCCCCTGTCAATCCCTCCACTGGCTTCCAATAGCCCAAAGGGTAAAATGTAAAATATTAACAACCACTTACAAAGCCATCCACAACTCTGCCCCGGCTATATATCAAACCTTGTCTCAAAGTATCACCCTAACCGTCCCCTCCGCTCTTCAAAAGACCTCCTGCTTTCCAGCTCCCTTGTCAACTCCTCCCATGCTCGCCTCCAGGACTTCACTAGAGTCTCTCCCATCCTCTGGAACTCTCTACTAAGACTCATCTCTTCAGGGAAGCGTATACCACCTCAAACTAACCACTGAACTATCACTTTATCAAACAATTCATCCCCACACAGCTCACTCCTCATGTATCATTTCCCCCTCCCTTTTAGATTGTAAGCCCTCACGGGCAGGGCCCTCCTTAACATCTTGTCTTGAATTGTATTGTGATTTATATTGTAAAGCGCTGTGCAAACTGTTATCGCTATATAAATCCTGTATAATAATAATACCAATAATAATAATGCATGATGCAAAATTTGGAACAGTTAAAATCTGGTTTAGATACCTGCTAATCGAAATATTGCTGAGAATCTATTGCTTGGAATGAAAATGAGAACATCTTCATTATGGAAATCAGTTTTATGAATCTGCAAACGTACCATCTGATGAGCAGTTTTTCTCCGTCTTTGCTTTTTCCACCTCGGTCCTGATCTCCTCGAATATATCTTGGTACTGCTCAGTTACATTGACATCTGTTTTGTATTCGATCTCCACAATGACTTCATGATCCACAATAATACTGCCCTCCCTGCCACAGACAAAGACAACTGAACATTGTTGGGGTTTGGAAATATTTTCACCAATTTATTTTTTGTTTTTGATAATAGAGGGGCCAAGTATAACAATGGGGTCCAGTGTTGATTCGCCAATCACAAGGCTGAACATTGCCCATAATACGAATCCTAAAGTTTCCACTTAGTTGTTTCTTTTTTTTTGGAGGCCTCTGTCATTTTGGAAGAAGGAAGGACCAGTAACAAAATCACTGATCAAAAGAAGCAACAAACAGAACCCTCCCAATAGCGTTCCGCTCCCGGACCCCATGTCACCTTCCTTGATACTTTCAGCTGCCTGTCTCCTCCTTCGTGTCCGCAGCAGCTCTATTCGGCACTCGGCGGCAATTCTGTGTGATGAGGGGGCGGGGATTACACCGCTCCCTCTCATTGGCTGCTGCCCGGCTGGATGATGCTTCACGCTGCGCCCGGAACAAGATGAGGGGAGCAGCGTGAAGCATGTAGGGCCCAGGACGGGAGGAAGAGGTCCCGGGACTGTTAATCAGCGGTCACCAGTGGCCCCTTCCTCCTGTCCTGGGCCCCCTCCAAGTGGCTGAACTCCAGGGCCCGGTCGCGGCCGAGACCTCTGCGACCCTGGTAGTTCCGCCACTGGTGAAGTACACTTCCAGAAGGCTCACATCAGAATGAGCGGAAATAGACTAATAATTACAGATGACAGTTAGAAAGGCAGCACAAGAAGTCAATCAAGCTCTGCTGTTTAAAGGTGCTGACAAGGAACATGTTGACAGAAGGAGACCTAGTGAGCAGGAAGATGACCTCATTAATGTGCTGATGCTCCTTTATTGTACAACCAGACAGTTGAAGGTATGTTGACCCATGATATCATTATGTTATTTCACTTGCATTGGACGTGAGGATGCCGAGGGACATTCCACAGCCAGAGTGTAGGGCAGAGAGGTGAGCAGTCACTGCAATGGTACCGAGGATTGGGTGAGTATGTATTTTTTTTTTTTAGTCCCTAGACCAAAACGAGCACTTAGCCCTTGCAGTGCTGGGGGTTGCCCCACTGCAAGGGTTCATTTTTAATATGCCTTAGGGGACAGATACGGGAGTGCTAGGTCAGGTGTTATGGTGTGCTTTACAATTAGACATAGGGGTCTATCCGAAGCCACTCGAAGCAAGCCGATGTATGTAATTAGCCGTACCAGCCTGAAGTGAATAGCCGAACAGTGTTCGGCTCACTTCACTTCAGATCGGTCATTCACTCGGCTGCCCTCGGCAGCTTCGTGAATAGAGCCCATAGTGTAGGGTTAGGAACACTAAGATGGTATTCTTTTACTTTTCCTTGTTTTTGCACCAAACGCCTCATGCGGAGATTGACTAATCACAGTAAAAGCTTGAGCAAATGGGCTGAGCAATTAATCACTAAAGTTCACAGTTCTTCAAGTAGTGAAGTCATTCCAATCTGGTCTCCCCCTCTTTCTGTGCACCCGCTTTGTGTTTACATTACAGATTAGACGGCTGCCGAATTAGTGTTAAACTGAGAAAAAGTTCATGTTAAATTGAGAGGCCTCTGCTGTCAAATTTGGGGATTAATTACTCCACAGTGGCTGACGTTACAGAGGTCAGTGAAGGTTTTGCTGCTTATTTACTGTTAGGTAATAATAGGGAAATATTTGCACAGTATGACAAACGCCCCGCCACATTTCTACTTTCAGTGACACTGCTGTTGATAAACTCACCTGATACTTATAATCTTCACATCTTTGTATCCAGGGACGTTGGAATAGAATATAAACATCTGTGAAGAGACACGGCAGATAAATAAGTATATGTTGTGGCGGTCCTAAGATAAATGATGTCTGTCTGAGATAGATGTCAAGTTTAAAAGGTTCTGATCACTCACCTCTTCTTTAAACTGAACCTCGAAATTCTTATATTCTTCCGTTGCGATGTCTTCCAGATCCTCTGTATAAACTTTGTTGACGATTTTTAGTTCAACGTTCACAGTGGTGTTAACAGCCCTGACTAGAGGACAGAAGGAGGAAATCTTATGGACCTTTTACAGATGCGTAGTCTATGTTTATAGTATATCTAAATGCAACACTTTGGATTTGATGGCTTTATGGCATTACATTTGAAACATTCCATACTGACATTATTACCAGCTTCATATATGTCTTGAGGACACCACCAACAAGACCTTACATACTGAGCCCACAGGTTTATTTATCCTTGAAGTGGTTAGTGAACATTACACTCTACCATCTCAACCTACTGAATCTTACAGCGAGGACAATGGAAGGACAGGGCCAGGTGTCGAAGTTCATGGCAGCACAAGGGGGGAGAATGATGCCCTCTTTGTCAGTTCATAGGAGTCATCAGTCAGCTTTGTAGCCATTGAATAACTTTTACATTTACTAGACAGGCCACGCTTTATAACTAACAACCTTACAGCTGCAAAAGCCTTTGATTGTGGGGACATATTCCATAAGTCAATGGCTATCTTTGAGCAGGACATCTATCATGTATGGTGCATGCCTGTAACAGTCAAGGGAGTCAAACCTTAAAGTGTTTTTAAACCCTTGTTGATGAAAATATATGTTGTTGCATACTTCATATACTTCTAATATAGCTGTGCCCTTCATCTATGCAGTAATCTATGCAGCAAAATATTCAATTTTAGGTTATGTCCAAGGTATTTCTTCCTAGAGGGTAGCTAAGCTGCTTTGTACAGTCTCCCTGGAGCCCAAGAGTTGCCACCCTGACATGTGCCCTCCGGGCTGGGGCTACAGCTTTACTTGTTGGTCCTCTACTAAACTAAGCTGTGGGAGAGGAGACCAGTAGTAGATCTCTAAGAATGGGTCCACTGATTAGGGACAGGGTGCAACCAATTAGGGAACCTGTAGTCCCAACACATGGAGCTTCTGTCTATTTATTCACATGAACAGTGTGCGTTTTCTGCCTGGAAGTTCAGAGAAGCACCAAAACGAGGGAACAAGGAAAGATACATAGATATAAGTCATTGGCTATGTTTGAGCAGGACATCCATGACACATGGCTCATGTCTGTAACAGTCAAGGGGGTCAAGCCTTAAAGTGTAATTAAACCCTTGTTGATTAAAAATATATGTTGCAGTATACCTCATATACCTCTATTAAAGCTGTCCCCTTTTGTCTATGCAGTCTGTCTTTGAAGCAAAATATTCTATCATAAGTTATGTCCAAGTGATGTCTCCCTATAGGGTGGCTATGCTGCTTTGTAAAGTCTCCCTGGAGCCCCAGCAGTGCCACCCTGACGTGCACGTTACGGGCTGGGGCTACAGTTTTATTTGTTAGTCCTCTTCTAAACTAAGCTGTGGGAGAGGAGACCAGCAGTAGATCGCTGAGAACAGGGCTGTTGATGAGGGACAGGGCAGAACCAATTATGTGACATGTAGTTCCAACACATGCTGCTTCTGACTGTTTAATCACTTGAACAGTGAGCGCTTTGTGACAAGATGTTTGGGGAAGCACTGCAAGGAGGGAACGAGCAAAGAGAAAATAGAAAAAGGGAAAAGTAAGTCTTTGGTTATGTGTAGATAACAGGAAACATGCATTTTACAGTAAAGGGTGGCTCCATTGAAGTTTGCAAGCCAAGGAGCCACCCTTACTACAGAAGTCCAGAACAGCAGCCAGGGGACCATCAGAAAAGGAGCGACTGAATGAAATGCATTGCAGGAGATGCATACAAACATGCGAGTTCTACTATCAGCATCTAATATATGAAAGAAAAGTAGGTTTAATATCACTTTAAGTACCATTCAGACACTTACCAGGTGGGGTTCTATCGATGGTGTTCTCACAGAGGGGCCCGTAGAACATGTCTGCACAAATACACTTGATTCCATCAAAGGTACCTCCGTTTCTACAGTTTACTGTGGAAGAGAGTTTAAATGTTAACCGAATAAGCGATTATCATAGCATTACTTTATTTAAAGACGAACTCCAGGAAAATGATTAAATACGCAGACAAAATACATATATGCAAGCTGGATTAGCTGCCAAATGATTTTTATTTCTGTCCATCCAGTCCTGAGATTTGACTAGTTCCTCCACAAAGTACAACGCTGTATGGCAGGGCGGGAGAGACCTGTTTTTTCTCTGCTGCAGTTAAAGTGCAACTGAAGCCAAAACATTTTTTTTTAACTTTGGATGGAGTGGGGAGGGATTAGGCCCCCTGTCAGGTTGCTATTGCTGTCTGTGTCCCCCCCCTCTATTTGTCCTGTTCTTTTCTGAACTGATAGCACACATAAGGCATTAAGAAACACACCTGACAAGACAACTCAGGCTCATATGTGTGTGCGTGTGTTGCATGCTGAAAAGCACATGCATTGAAGTATGCTGGCAAGGTGGGTTGGGGCACCATTTAAAATGAACGGCATTGCAACTCACCAAACCCCCCATTGTCTGTCAATGTGCAATGTGTAACCACAATGCCAAAATGTGAATGGGTCCTTACAGAGCAAAATGATGAGCGTGAATCAGGAACACATGATAAAGTAGAACAAACAGTCTACCTCTGTATATCAATATAAGGATTTCATGACATAACTCACACGGATACAAAATAGAACTAAACTAGTAATTAAAGTTATTACTATGAAAGCCAAAAATAAAAGTCGAGGCTGATCAGTCTTTGCACAATTAAATTTAAACAGAGAGAGGTACAACTACTTACATATCTCACTTGGCGGTATGGTTGTTGTAGTAGTAGTTGGGGTAGTTGTAGTAGTGGTAGGTGTTGTCGTTGGGGTAGTAGTAGTAGTAGTAGTTTTCAGTGCAGTTGTAGGAGGTGTTGTAAAAGTAGCTGTAGTTGCAGATGCAATTGTAGTAGTAGTAGTTGTGGTAGAAGCAGCAGTAGTTTTGCTTGCAGTTGTAGTAGGAGTATTGGTCATAATAGTAGCAGTTTCAGCTGCAGTTTTAGTAGCAGTTGTAGTAGTAGCAGTAATTTTGGTTGCTCCTGTAGTAGGTGTTGTGGTAGCAGTAGAAGCAGTTTCAGCTGCAGTTGCAGTAGAAGATGTGGAAGTAGCAGTATTTTTGGATGCAGTTATTGTAGAAGTAGTAGGAATTACAACTGCAGTTGTAGAAGGAGCTGGGCTTGCAGCAACAGTTGAAAAAAAAGTCATGGTGGAAAAAGAAGTTGCATTTGCAGTTGTTATAGAAGTTGCAGTGGCTAAAGTAATCTTAGTTTCAGTTGCAGTAGGAAGTGTGGTAGTAGTGGTGGATCCGGCTGAAGTTGCAGAGGTAATCAAGGTAATAGTAGGTGCAGTAGATGTGGAAGTGGCAGCTGTTTCAACTGCAGCTGTAATAGGGGTTGTACTAGCCACAGAAGATCCAGTTGCAGCTGTAGTCGTTTTGACTACAGTTGCAGTGGGAGATGTTGTAGTAGCAGTAATTTCAGCTGAAGTTGCAGTAGGAGATGTGGTAGTAGCAGTAATTTCAGCTGCAGTTGCAGTGGGAGAAGTGATATTAGCAGTAATTTCAGCTGAAGTTGCAGTGGGAGATGTGGTAGTAGCAGTAATTTCAGCTACAGTTGCAGTGGGAGGTGTGGTAGTAGCAGTAATTTCAGCTACAGTTGCAGTGGGAGGTGTGGTAGTAGCAGTAATGTCAGCTACAGTTGCAGTGGGAGATGTGGTAGTAGCAGTAATTTCAGCTGAAGTTGCAGTGGGAGATGTGGTAGTAGCAGTAATTTCAGCTTAAGTTGCAGTGGGAGATGTGGTAGTAGCAGTAATTTCAGCTGCAGTTGCAGTGGGAGATGTGGTAGTAGCAGTAATTTCAGCTGCAGTTGCAGTGGGAGATGTGATAGTAGCAGTAATTTCAGCTGAAGTTGCAGTGGGAGATGTGGTAGTAGCAGTAATTTCAGCTGCAGTTGCAGTGGGAGATGTGATAGTAGCAGTAATTTCAGCTGAAGTTGCAGTGGGAGATGTGGTAGTAGCAGTAATTTCAGCTGCAGTTGCAGTAGGAGATGTGGTAGTAGCAGTAATGTCATCTACAGTTGCAGTGGGAGATGTGGTAGTAGCAGTAATTTCAGCTGCAGTTGCAGTAGGAGATGTGGTAGTAGCAGTAATGTCATCTACAGTTGCAGTGGGAGATGTGGTAGTAGCAGTAATTTCAGCTGCAGTTGTAATAGGGGTTGTGTCAGTATTTGTACTTTCAGCTGCAGTTGTAATAGTGGTTGGGGTAGAAGCAGTAATTTCAGATGCAGCTGTTATAGGAGTTGCAGTAGCTATAGAAGTCTCAGCTGCAGAGGGAAAGAAGGAAGTAGTAGAGGTTTCAGCTGTAGATGCAACATGAGTTGTGGTAGTAGCTGCACTTTCAACTGCAGCTGTTATGGGAGTTGTACTAACCAAATTAGTTTCAGCTGTAGTTGGAATCAGAGTATGAGCAGTAGATTCTGTTGGTGCTGTACTAGGAGTTGTGGTAGTCACACTAGTTACAGCTGTGTATGTAGTAGGATCTGTGCTAGTAGATGCGGATGCAATTGTAATAGGAGAGGTGCTAGTAGCAGAAATATCAGCTTCAGTTACAGAAGGCTTTGTGGCAGTAGCAGACGTTTCAGCTTCGGTCACCGTAGGAGTTGTAATAGCAGTGGAAATTGCAGCTGCAGTTGTGGAAGATGTGGTGCTTTCTATATTAGCTGTATCTGCGGTTGTGGTATGAGTTGCAATGGCTATTGTAGTCTCAGCGGCAGTTGTAGTAAGAAGTGTGGGAGAAGTGGTAGATCCGGCCATAGTTGCAGAGGAAATGAAGGTAGTAGTAGAGGTTTCAGCTGTAGGTGCAGTAGGAGTTGTTGTACTAGCAGCAGATTCATCTAGAGCTGTAATAGGAGTTGTACTAACCACAGCAGATCCAGCTGAAGCTGTAGTCAGAATCAGAGTACTAGCTGAGGGTACTGCTGGTGTTGCAGTAGGACTTGTTATAGTAGCAGCATTTTCAACTTCAGCTGTAATAGGAGTTGTACTAACCACAGCAGATCCAGCTGAAGCTGTAGTCAGAATCAGAGTACTAGCTGTGGATTCTGCTGGTGTTGTAGTAGGACTTGTTATAGTAGTAGCAATTTCAACTTCAGCTGTAATAGGAGTTGTACTAACCACAGCAGATCCAGCTGAAGCTGTAGTTAGAATCAGAGTACTAGCTGAGGGTTCTGCTGGTGTTGTAGTGGGATTTGTTATAGTAGCAGCAGTTTCAACTTCAGCTGTAATAGGACTTGTACTAGCCACAGAAGTAGGCGTAGCAGTAGTATATCCATCAGCAGTTGTAGATACGGTTATATCTGTAGCAGTCGATTCAGATGCAGTTGTGGTAGGAGCTGTAAGAACCACAGTAGTTTCATCTGCAATTGTAGTAGGATTTGTAGTAGCAATTGTGGATTCAGTTGAAGATGTAGAAGAAAGCACAGAAGCAGCAGAAGCCAGGGTTGTATATATTGTAGTTTCGGGAACATTTGTTAAATCTGCTTTAGTGGTGTCAGTGTAAATTGATGTTTCTGCTGTTGCATCAGACTTGGTAAATGTTTCTGGTGTTTCAGACACAGTACTAGGCACAGTTGATATACCTGATGTCGTTTTTTCTGAAACAAGTGTTGAGTCTGCTGCTGTTTCAGATACAGTAGACCATTCAGACGTACTTCCTTCAGGAACCAGAGTTGTTTCCGAAACGGTTGTTAAATCTGCTGTAGTTGTGCCAAGGCTGGTTGATGTTTCTTTTGTTGTGTCAGACAAACTAGAAGTTTCTGCTTTTTCAGTTGTTGTGTAAAGTACAGTTGATATATCTGGTGTGACTGCTTCTGAAAACGTTGTTTCAACTGTTGTATCAAGTGCACTTGACGTTGCAGCTGTGATTGTCTCAGAACTCAGGGTTGTATCTACTGTTGTCTCAGGGACAGTGCTAGAGTCTCCTGTAGTTGTTCTAGGGTGGGGTGATGTTTCTGCTGTTGCATTAGACGTGGTAAATGTTTCTGGTTTTCCAGTTGTTGTATCAAGCACAGTTGATGTATCTAATGTAGTTGTTCCTGGAACAGTTGTTGCTTCTGTGGTTGTATCAGTTACAGTGGGCAATTCAGCTGTGCTTGTTTCAGGAACCCGTGATGTTTCTTCTATTGGTTCAGAAAATGTTGTTAAATCTGTTGCAGTTGTGACAACACTGGTTGATGTCTCTGTTCTTGTGGTTTCAAGCAAAGTAGAGGTTTCTGCTTTTTGAGTTGTTAAATCAAGAACAGTTGATATATCTGAAGTTGTTTTAGGGATGCTTGCTGTTTGTACAGTTGTATCAGTTTTAGTATCTGTTTCTACAGTAGGTGTAACTGTAGGCTCAGCTGATGTATCAAAGTCAGTTGATACCTCTGATGTAGTTGTGCCAGGAAGGGAAGTCTCTCTTGTTGGTCCAGACATGGCAGATGTGTCTGCCTTTTCAGTTGTTGCACTAAGTAGGGTTGTTATATCTGGTGTGACTGTTTCTGAAAATGTTGTTTCAACTGTTGTATCAAGCGCACTTGTTGTTGCAACTGTAGTTACTTCAGAAGCCAGAGTTGTGTCTACTGTTGTCTCAGGGACAATTGCAGAGTCTCCTGTAGTTGTGCCAGGGAGGGTTGATGTATCTGCTGTTGCATCAGACGTGGTAAGCGTTCCTAATTTTTCAGTTGATGTATCAAATACGGTTGATATATCTGATGTAGTTGTTTCTGGAACAGTTGTTGCTTCTGCTGTTGTATCAGGTGCAGTGGACAATTCAGCTGTGCTTGTTTCAGGAACCTGGGTTGTTTCTGTGGTTGTTTCAGCAACTGTTGTTAAATCTGCTGTACTTACTGTGGTTGTTTCAGCAACTGTTGTTAAATCTGCTGTACTTATGTCAACACCAGTTGATGTCTCTGTCGCTGTTGTGTCTGGCATAGTAGATGTTTCTATTGTTTCAGTTGTTGCATCAAGCACAGTTGATATATCGGATGTAGTGGTTTCTGGAACAGTTGTTGCTTCTGCTGTTGTATCAGGTACAGTGGGCAATTCAGCTGTGCTTGTTTCAGGAACCTGGGTTGTTTCTGTGGTTGTTTCAGCAACTGTTGTTAAATCTGCTGTACTTATGTCAACACTGGTTGATGTCTCTGTCGCTGTTGTGTCTGGCATAGTAGATGTTTCTATTGTTTCAGTTGTTGCATCAAGCACAGTTGATATATCGGATGTAGTGGTTTCTGGAACAGTTGTTGCTTCTGCTGTTGTATCAGATGCAGTGGACAATTCAGCTGAGCTAGTTTCAGGAACCTGGGATGTTTCTGTGGCTGTTTCAGCAACTGTTGTTAAATCTGCTGTACTTGTGTCAACACCTGGTGATGTGTCTCTTGTAGTGTCTGGAATAGTAGAAGGTTCTATTGTTTCAGTTCTTGTATCAGGTACAGTTGATATATCTGAAGTAGTTGTTTCTGGAACAGTTGTTGCTTCTGCTGTTGTATCAGATGCAGTGGACAATTCAGCTGTGCTAGTTTCAGGAACCTGGGATGTTTCTGTGGCTGTTTCAGCAACTGTTGTTAAATCTGCTGTACTTGTGTCAACACCTGGTGATGTGTCTCTTGTAGTGTCTGGAATAGTAGAAGGTTCTATTGTTTCAGTTGTTGTATCAGGTACAGTTGATATATCTGAAGTAGTTGTTTCTGGAACAGTTGTTCCTTCTGTTGTTGTATCCGGTCCAGTGGACAATTCAGCTGTGCTTGTTTCAGGAACCTGGGATGTTTCTGTGGCTGTTTCAGCAACTGTTGTTAAATCTGCTGTACTTGTGTCAACACCAGTTGATGTCTCTGTTGCTGTTGTGTCTGGTATATGAGAAGGTTCTATTGTTTCAGTTGTTGTATCAAGCACAGTTGATATATCAG
Source organism: Nanorana parkeri (assembly GCF_000935625.1). NCBI lineage: Eukaryota > Metazoa > Chordata > Amphibia > Anura > Dicroglossidae > Nanorana > Nanorana parkeri. The sequence continues at coordinate 250,165 of NW_017307521.1, read as the reverse complement.
ATGTAGTTGTTTCTGGAACAGTTGTTCCTTCTGTTGTTGTATCCGGTCCAGTGGACAATTCAGCTGTGCTTGTTTCAGGAACCTGGGTAGTTCCTGTGGTTGTTTCAGCAATTGTCGTTAAATCTGCTGTACTTGTGTCAACACCTGGTGATGTGTCTGTTGTAGTGTCTGTAATAGTAGAAGTTTCTATTGTTTCAGTTGTTGTATCAAGCACAGTTGATATATCAGATGTAGTTGTTTCTGGAACAGTTGTTCCTTCTGTTGTTGTATCCGGTCCAGTGGACAATTCAGCTGTGCTTGTTTCAGGAACCTGGGTAGTTCCTGTGGTTGTTTCAGCAATTGTCGTTAAATCTGCTGTACTTGTGTCAACACCTGGTGATGTGTCTGTTGTAGTGTCTGTAATAGTAGAAGTTTCTATTGTTTCAGTTGTTGTATCAAGCACAGTTGATATATCAGATGTAGTTGTTTCTGGAACAGTTGTTCCTTCTGTTGTTGTATCCGGTCCAGTGGACAATTCAGCTGTGCTTGTTTCAGGAACCTGGGTAGTTCCTGTGGTTGTTTCAGCAATTGTCGTTAAATCTGCTGTACTTGTGTCAACACCTGGTGATGTGTCTGTTGTAGTGTCTGTAATAGTAGAAGTTTCTATTGTTTCAGTTGTTGTATCAAGCACAGTTGATATATCAGATGTAGTTGTTTCTGGAACAGTTGTTCCTTCTGTTGTTGTATCCGGTCCAGTGGACAATTCAGCTGTGCTTGTTTCAGGAACCTGGGTTGTTTCTGTGGTTGTTTCAGCAACTGTTGTTAAATCTGCTGTACTTGTGTCAACACCAGTTGATGTCTCTGTTGCTGTTGTGTCTGGTATATGAGAAGGTTCTATTGTTTCAGTTGTTGTATCAAGCACAGTTGATATATCAGATGTAGTTGTTTCTGGAACAGTTGTTCCTTCTGTTGTTGTATCCGGTCCAGTGGACAATTCAGCTGTGCTTGTTTCAGGAACCTGGGTTGTTTCTGTGGTTGTTTCAGCAACTGTTGTTAAATCTGCTGTACTTGTGTCAACACCAGTTGATGTCTCTGTTGCTGTTGTGTCTGGTATATGAGAAGGTTCTATTGTTTCAGTTGTTGTATCAAGCACAGTTGATATATCAGATGTAGTTGTTTCTGGAACAGTTGTTCCTTCTGTTGTTGTATCCGGTCCAGTGGACAATTCAGCTGTGCTTGTTTCAGGAACCTGGGTAGTTCCTGTGGTTGTTTCAGCAATTGTCGTTAAATCTGCTGTACTTGTGTCAACACCTGGTGATGTGTCTGTTGTAGTGTCTGTAATAGTAGAAGTTTCTATTGTTTCAGTTGTTGTATCAAGCATAGTTGATATATCTGAAGTAGTTGTTTCTGGAACAGTTGTTGCTTCTGCTGTTGTATCAGGTACAGTGGACAATTCAGCTGTGCTTGTTTCAGGAACCTGGGTAGTTCCTGTGGCTGTTTCAGCAACTGTTGTTAAATCTGCTGTACTTCTGTCAACACCAGTTGATGTCTCTGTCGCTGTTGTGTCTGGAATAGTAGAAGTTTCTATTGTTTCAGTTGTTGTATCAAGCACTGTTGATATATCGGATGTAGTTGTTTCTGAAACAGTTGTTGCTTCTGCGGTTGTATCAGGTACAGTGGACAATTCAGCTGTGCTTGTTTCAGGAACCTGTGTTGTTTCTGTGGTTGTTTCAGCAACTGTTGTTAAATCTGCTGTACTTGTGTCAACACCTGGTGATGTGTCTGTCGCTGTTTTGTCTGGTATAGGAGAAGGTTCTATTGTTTCAGTTGTTGTATCAAGCACAGTTGATATATCTGAAGTAGTTGTTTCTGGAACAGTTGTTCCTTCTGCTGTTGTATCAGGTCCAGTGGACAATTCAGCTGTGCTTGTTTCAGGAACCTGGGTAGTTCCTGTGGTTGTTTCAGCAACTGTTGTTAAATCTGCTGTAATTGTGTCAACACTGGTTGATGTCTCTGTCGCTGTTGTTTCTGGAATAGTAGAAGTTTCTATTGTTTCAGTTGTTGTATCAAGCACAGTTGATATATCGGATGTAGTCGTTTCTGGAACAGTTGTTGCTTTTGCTGTTGTATCAGGTACAGTGGACAATTCAGCTGTGCTTGTTTCAGGAACCTGGGCTATTTCTGTGGTTGTTTCAGCAATTGTTGTTAAATCTGCTGTTCTTGTGTCAACACCTGGTGATGTGTCTCTTGTAGTGTCTGGAATAGTAGAAGGTTCTATTGTTTCAGTTGTTGTATCAGGTACATTTGATATATCTGAAGTAGTTGTTTCAGGAACAGTTGTTGCTTCTGCTGTTGTATCAGGTACAGTGGACAATTCAGCTGTGCTTGTTTCAGGAACCTG
>NW_017307521.1:203462-247635 GCF_000935625.1 Nanorana parkeri | reverse complement strand
AACAGTTGTTGCTTCTGCGGTTGTATCAGGTACAGTGGACAATTCAGCTGTGCTTGTTTCAGGAACCTGTGTTGTTTCTGTGGTTGTTTCAGCAACTGTTGTTAAATCTGCTGTACTTGTGTCAACACCTGGTGATGTGTCTGTCGCTGTTGTGTCTGGTATAGGAGAAGGTTCTATTGTTTCAGTTGTTGTATCAAGCACAGTTGATATATCTGAAGTAGTTGTTTCTGGAACAGTTGTTCCTTCTGCTGTTGTATCAGGTCCAGTGGACAATTCAGCTGTGCTTGTTTCAGGAACCTGGGTAGTTCCTGTGGTTGTTTCAGCAACTGTTGTTAAATCTGCTGTAATTGTGTCAACACTGGTTGATGTCTCTGTCGCTGTTGTTTCTGGAATAGTAGAAGTTTCTATTGTTTCAGTTGTTGTATCAAGCACAGTTGATATATCGGATGTAGTCGTTTCTGGAACAGTTGTTGCTTTTGCTGTTGTATCAGGTACAGTGGACAATTCAGCTGTGCTTGTTTCAGGAACCTGGGCTATTTCTGTGGTTGTTTCAGCAATTGTTGTTAAATCTGCTGTTCTTGTGTCAACACCTGGTGATGTGTCTCTTGTAGTGTCTGGAATAGTAGAAGGTTCTATTGTTTCAGTTGTTGTATCAGGTACATTTGATATATCTGAAGTAGTTGTTTCAGGAACAGTTGTTGCTTCTGCTGTTGTATCAGGTACAGTGGACAATTCAGCTGTGCTTGTTTCAGGAACCTGTGTTGTTTCTGTCGTTTCAGCAACTGTTGTTAAATCTGCTGTACTTGTGTCAACACCTGGTGATGTGTCTGTTGTAGTGTCTGGATTATTAGAAGTTTCTATTTTTTCAGTTGTTGCATCAAGCACTGTTGATATATCCGAAGTAGGCTCAGAAATTAGTGTTGTTTCTTTAGTTGTATCAGTCATAGTGGTTGTTTCTACAGTAGGTGTAACTGTAGATTCAGCAGATGTGCCAATAAAAGTTGATACTTCTGATATAGCCATGGTAGGAAGTGAAGTTTCTGTTGTTGGTTCAGACATGATAGATGTTTCTGCGACTTCAGTTGTGCTTGGTAGTGTTGCTATATCTGCTGTGACTGTTTCTGTAACTGTTGTTTCCGATGTCGTATAAAGCGTACTTGACACTGCAGCTGCGGTTGTCTCAGAAGCCAAGGCTGTATCTGCTGTTGTTGAATCTCCTATATTTGTGTCAGAGTTGGGTGATGTTTCAGCTGTTGCATCAGATGTTAATGTTTCCTGTTCAACAGTTGCTGTTAAATCTGCCGTACTCTGGCTTATTTCAGTAACTGGTGATGTTTCTAGAATATATAAAAGTAGCATTGTATCAATGAGTGTTGCCCTCTATATAACTTTAGCAGTGTTGCAGAAGTTGTCAATGAAGAACCTGGATTTTACCAATAAACTCTTTTATAGATGTAAAATAATAGTTGTGGGTTATTCAGGTGCAAATGTTACCGTATCAAACTTGTGTAAGGATTAACATCAAATCATTTAGGTATACTACAACTTAGAATCTTGGGGCTCATCCAGACCTTTTTGCATGTTCATGGATGTTATATTTCATGCATTTACATGTGTCATATTAAGGGAACCTATTCAAATGAACGTCAAATTGTGAGATTATTTCAGGGGAGCCAGGAGGAGTCTCTTGCTATCCTTTATGACAAACCCAACTTGATTTGTAGGCACTTGAGTTACTTATAGTAAGGTAGCTCATTGGCACACAATCAACAAAAGGAGGTACTGGGAGCATCTCAGGGACAAGATACAGAAGAGCGCCAGACCAAAACAGATGTCAGAGTCCATATAAAGTTTAATACTTGTGTTGTTTAAACAGCCAACACATTTCAGAGGCACACACAACCCCCAATCACTGTCAGAATTACCCATAGCTACAATAGGATAAAAATTTTGTTGAGCCAATTCCTCCATTCTCATTATTTCCAAGCCCTGAGGAAGGGGTTTGTATCTTCCCCTATAACATACTGTATGTTGGCTGTTTTATCAACATAATTATTAAACTTTTTTTTTGGTCTCGGACATCCATTTTGGTCTGGCGCTCTTCTGTTTTCTATCCATGAGCTATTCTTACGAATGAGCTGGAACCGCACCAGACCGTGCTGGAAATCGGATACCGTGCTTTGGAATTAAAAATAAACAAATGGGTTATACAATTATGGGTATGCCGCTGGGGAAGTCAGAAATGGAGAAGGATTTGGGGGTCATTGTAGACCACAAACTGAAAGGTAGTTTGCAGTGCCAGGCTGCTGTAAACAAAGCTAGCAGGGTCTTGTCCTGTATTAAAAAGGGGATGTATTGCAGGGACAAGTCTATAATTTTGCCACTTTATAGATCATTGGTTCGACCTCATCTGGAGTACGCGGTCCAGTTCTGGTCACCAGTACTAAGAAAAGATGTCCTTGAGTTGGAAAAAGTCCAGCGGAGGGCAACCAAACTAATTAGGGGTATGGAGGACCAGAGCTACGAGACAAGGCTACTAAATTTAAACATGTTCACATTAGAGGTGAGGAGATTAAGGGGGGATATGATTTCCATGTACAAGATGTTCAATGGTGGTAGCAACATTAGCGATAAACTGTTTAAAATTAACTCCGTTACAAAAACTAGAGGCCATCACCTAAAATTGGTGGAAAAAAAATTCCAGCACAAGGGGCGAAGGGGGTTCTTCACAGTAAGATCAGTTAGGGTCTGGAACTCACTGCCACAGGCGGTGATTTCAGCAAATAATGTGGAATTGTTCAAGAAACTTTTGGACGATTTCTTAAGGGACCGTAATATACAGGGGTACAGGTACTCCTAGAATGAGATCCTAATAGGTTGGACTTGATGGACTAATGTCTTTATTCAACCTCAAATACTATGTAACTATGTATGTAGGGGCGTCCCAAGGCCGGGTGTCTTCGCACATGCCCGGCCATCTTGGTGATACCTGCCAGCAGCTATCTTGGTCGATGGACGCTGGTAGAGAAAGGCGGTGACATTCACCTGGCTGGATATAATGTATGCCGCCGTGTCCCCCCCTATCTCAGGCTCTCGGGTCCATGACCGAGCGCCCGACTTTTCAGAGGGGGTGACACCAAAATGACTGTCAGTCCTTTTGGTGTCACCCCTCCAATGTTGTCACCTGGGTGGGGACCGCACCCCCGCTCCCCCCCTTGTAAGGCCACTGGGGATATGCACCATTTTTTCCCACTCATCACACCACAAAACATGGTAGAGGATTGCCACCCTTTGTAACACCCTTTGCTAGCCTTTGTATGTGCTTTTGGTTGATGCTTTGGGATGCCATTAACAATGAAAGACTCTACAATGTGCAAACATCCTAGCACACATTCCCACCACATACTGCACTGGAAAAGTCTGAATAGGCCATTGTCCACAATAAGATATGGTTAAAGTTAGACTTCAGCTAATTCTAAAGCTTAGTCCTGAACACTTACCTTGGACATAACACATCATTCTTTACCTGACTCTAATTTTGAACTTTTAACCCCATTCTTCACAACTTACACTTAACTCTTAACCTGAGAGCTGAACCCAACCACTAATACTCATTTATGATTTGAAATGTATGTCAAGCCTCCATTATGGGGAAGGCAGTATAGAACAAGGACGTGCAGCCGACTCTGGAGTGAGTGCATGTAGACAGGAAGTGGTCAAGGAGATGTTTTTTTGCAGTATTTTAAAAACAAATAAAGCATAGTAAACAAAATATGATACACAGTACTTTAGAAAACGAAATGTCACCCAGTTCTCCTGTAATCCTGACCTTGCCTCTGAGCTAACAATTTACTTTTAGATTAGTGTCATTTAGTTGTCTCCATCAACCTCCGTTAGTTGCAGCCACCTAACACATTTCTTATCTTCAGCCCCACACTCGAGTTATTTACTACATGCCTCACAATAGTCCCAGATTTAGTGGGACTACCTTGCAATTGGGGAAATCCCAGATGATCCTATTGTGCCCAGTTAAAGCCCCACTGTCCATCACTGTGATCAGGCAGCAGGACTCTTTCTTCCAAACTAACTCCACCACCTTTATTGTCAGACATTGCAGTTAGAGCTGCCAGAGGTTGTATGAGTGTAGGTGTGCTGCCAGGGGTTGTGTGCAGGAGGAGGAGCTGTGAGGATGTGTGGAGCACGGAGGTGCCAGTGTTGTGTGCAAAGAGTGGTACAGCCAGGGGCTGTATGTTGGAAGGTGTGCTGCTGGAGATTTGTGCTGGGATGTGGTCTGTCAGAAGTTTGAGTTGGAATGTGGATAGGTATGTTGCTGGGGAATGTGGGGGGGGAGGGGGGTAGAGATTATGCTGACATATGCAAAGGTTTGGTGCTGGTGGTTTCTGCTGAAATATAGGGGAGTCTCGGCTTTCTGACTTGGCTGTATAGGAGTCTGGCTGATAAGAGGTCTGACCACCAATCCACCAATGCCTTTGTTGAGGCAGTGTTTTTTTTTTGAAGGCCACTGACCAACAATGAGTGCCTATAGGTGAGAGGTGAGAAAACAACACTGACCACTAATTCCCAAGTGTGAATGGGCCCTCACTGATTTGTAAATGGGAAATTGGGTTTAATTTACTGGCCACCAGCTCCTTTGGAAGAGGGATTCTTCTTCACTTTGATGCAGATGCAGGAAAGGGAAATTCTTCCTACTACCACATTTATCTTTTCATTTTAGCATTTTTTTTCGACTCTTTGCTGACACCTTTGCATTTTTGCTGACCACTTAACATCAGGTGGGACCATGTTACATACTCTTGATGTTTGCAGTGTATTTTGTGCTGTGTGTTCACCATGCTACTCCTGATCCTTGCATTCTATAAGCTATGTTGTACATTACTAACTGCTGTATATGCTGTGATTTTATGTTACATAGTCTTGAGTACTGCAGTCTGTAATTTGTGCTGTACATTACATACTCCTAACCATGGTGTTTATTGTCTCAGCAGTTGCTGGTTACTATGTAGTTTCCAACTATTTTAATGTGGTTCTTCTTTGTAGTTCTTGAGATTCAACCTCGCCCACTTTTCACCATGGTGCACTTTGCATGCCCCGGGTACTTTTCTGTCTAAGGAGTCCCTACTTCTCATGTTCTAATGTTGGAAGGAATGTTACTACGCATCCTGCCCAGCTTCATAAAGCCTTTGGCAGGAAAATGTCCTACAGTACATGGGTGCACTTCAGTCAATTTACTCATATGGCTGGAGCTATTCTCCACTGGATGGCCATACCCTCTATAAATATAAACCAGCCATAGGAATGAATGGGCTGAGCCGTGCACATGCACAGTAGGAGCTGGGGCTGGTAGGACATTTTAATACATAGGCTGTGTGGTGTTGGGAAGGGCCACACGGTGAAGAGCTCCGGTACAGGGCTAAATTATTTTTGTAGGTGGCTGTCACTTAGGGGGGTGGGTGAGGGGAAACAATTAAAGGACTAAAACTGAAGTTATTCTTAAACTCTTAAACTGTTAATTCCATCTAAACCATCTTCACCTTGACATGGACATAATTATCATGACATGCGGATCTAGGATTGGTGCTAAAAGTCCCTTCTCTAAATATAAGCCTCTCTATGTTACCTTTACCAGGGTCTCCTGTTAAGGCATCACATTAGGGCCATATTGGGTTTTAGATGCATCTCTGATGCCCAGTTGTAGCATTGGTATTCTAGGCAATTACCTGGGGGTAAATGTATATAAAAACACAGAAATAGCTGCCCTTGTTAACTGAAAGGAAAACTCTCAGAATTAAAGAGAAAACAGTGAAAGAGAAAAGATCCCCACATACCAGTGTTTGCCTCACTTGGTGTCACAGTATAGCATTCAGTTCCAGCTGTTACTATTGGTCCAGTAGATGATGTTGGGGAGGATGAGTCTATGATGAACATGACATAAAAGTAAAAAAAAACAATTAAAAAATGTAACAGCAAAGGAATTATATATGGAGTTTTTAATGATTATGGAACATTTAATTGCTTTTTCTACCGTTTCCCTTTTATCACCACAATACACTATAACTTATTCTTACACAACAATAACATATTCTGCAGTTCTAGAATACAGAGATGCAGTAACCACTTCCCCCAGACATAGTCCGGCATATATGTTTGAAATTAGCCCATTCGTAGAATTTGCTTGAAATAGTTAATCCATTAACTCCAGCGAGGCAACCTGAACGGTAGTAATACCAGGATGAGCAGATAGAGCATGCCTTAACTATAAATATTGATAAAACTGTGTATTATTAAGGGAAAAACTCACATTGCAACTGTTAAAAGGAGCATAAAGATCGCTGCTCATAAACTTGTGCCAGAGTCCATATGCTCGCCTTTTTCCATTGAGCAAACCCTGAAAGTTTGAATGCCTCCGGAAGTCATTTATTAGCCCAAATAGAAGGGAGTTTAGTCAATCCTGTAATAGCCATCAATGATTTATAAGCTGACCATACTTTGCCTATTACCCTTATAGTTGGAGCAGATATCATAGCCTCTGCATATTAAATGGTTTCTAAGGCGTACAGGGGGCCATTCCCTCTAAATTGGTACTGAATTATATAATAAGCCTGGTGGTGCTCAATTGGCCGCTCCCATCCCACTAGATGTTGTAACTGCGTTGCCAGTAAATACAACCTTAAATTGGGCAATGCCAGTCCCCCCCTCTCTTTTGGATAATATAAAGTTTCTAATTTAATTCTCTAAATATTGAATTTTATCTTTAAAAAATCGACTAGGTATCCGACAAGGCGTGTTTTGGAGGAGGTATAGCAGTTTAGGTAGCCAGTTCATCTTTAATTTAATTAACTCTGCCGGCCATTGATAAGGGTAGTTTATTCTATACCTGCATCTGTGATGTAGGATTGTTCAAAACAGGACATAGATTAATCTCCAAATAATCTAAAATATTAGGAGTGATTTTTATACCCAGATATAAAAATGAACTAACCATTGGGATATGCATAGGTTCACAAGGTATAGGGACTTATATAGGATGCAGGAGGAGGAGATAGGATTCATCCCAGTTAGTTTTTAATCCTGAATAACAACTAAAGTCTGATATGAGTGACATTGTATGAACCAGTGAGGATTGTGTATCAGCAAGAAATAATAATTTATCATCCACATAGAGTGATATTTTATTTTCTATCGGGCCACTTTAATATCACTTAATGTTTGGACACGAGCAAATTAAAACGGCCATGGGTTCAATAGCTAATGCAAACAGTAGGGGAGACAATGGACACCCTTGTCTTGTGCCCCTCTCTAACAAAAAGGGGTCTGAAAGTAGCGCGTTTACCCTTGTTCTGGATGTCGGCTTGGCATAAAGCACTTGTATCCCCCTTAAAAATTTAGGAGCAAAACCCAAAGATTTAAGAACTCCCCAGAAGAAACGCCATTCTAAACTGTCAAAGGCTTTTGCTATGTCAATTAATAGAAGGGCTCTTCCTCCCAGATTATCTATTGGAACTTGCAAATTAAGAAATGCTCTACGAATATTCATGGCGATCGATTTGTTATGCATAAGCCCGTTTGGTCTGGGCCTATCAAAGAGTGTATTATTTTTGACTGTCTATTTGCCAATATCTTGGATAAAACGTTAACATCTGCATTTAATAAAGAAATGGGTCTATAAGATCAACATAGCAAAACATATTTATCTTTCTTCAGTAAAAGCACAATCATTGCTTCATACGTAGAATCTGGGAGTGTTCCAACTTCCAAGGCTGAATTGAAGTACTGCAATAAAGTTGGCAATAAACTGTTTTTTATAGACTTCAACAGGGACACCATCACAGGCCCACAGGCCTTACCATTAGGAAAGCTTGAAACAGCTATAATTAACTGTTGCACAGTAATTGGAGATTCTAATTGCTGCTGCTCCTCAGAGAAGGAAAATAAACATTTTCTAAAAAACTATATAGATCTTCTTCATCCGAATAGTAAGCGATAGAAGAATATAATGACTGATAACATTGAAAAAAAATTGATATAATCTGGTGCAGAGGGCCCTCCTTACCCTCTTGTCTTGAATTGTATTGTGATTGTAATGTCTTCCTTATATTGCAAAGTGCCTAAACCTATGTTAATTTCATCTAAACTATCTTCACCTTGCCATTGCTCAGGACATGGGGATCTAGGATTGGTGCTAAGAGTCCCTTCTCCAATTATAAGCCTCTCTGTGTTGCCATTGGGTTTTAGATGCATCTCTGATGCCCAGTTGTAGCATTGGTATTATAGGTAATGACCTAAGGGTAAACATATATAAACACACATATCATGTTGGAAATTTATTAGGATACCATACCCACCATTATTTGTGATCATGGTTGTTTTCTAAAGTAACAATAGGCCTGAGACTACAAGGCACCGGTTTATACCTCTCTATAAAGACCTTTAACACATACTTTTTTTTCTGATTTACTCTTTCACATGCAAACATGGTGGAGACTACAAATGGCTGTTCCAGCACACATTACTATTAAAGGCCTAAAATTGAAGTTGATCTTAAACTCCTGAACCTATCTTCACTTTGCCATTGCCAAAAGTATCATGACATGCAGATCTAGGATTGGTGCTAAGAGTCCCTTCTTTAAATATAAGCCTCTCTGTGGTGCCTTCATCAGTGTCTCCTTTAAAAGGCATCACACTAGGGCCACATTGCCCTCTGTATTGTAGACAATTACTGAAGGTAAATGTATATATAAATACACAACAAAAGCTGTTATTAACTGAAAGTAAAACTTAGAATTAAAGGGAAAAAATGAAAATGAAAAGAGACCACATACCGGTGCTTGCCTCAGTTGGTGTCACAGCATAACATATAGTTTCAGATGTTACTGCTGTTCCAGTAGATGGTGTGGAGGAGGAGGATGTTTGGGATGAGCCATGACAATAATGAAGATGACATAAAAGAAAAAATAAATAGAATTTTTAAAGCATAGGGATCATAGACAGAGTTTGTAATAATTATAGAACATTTAAATACTTTTACTACTGTTCCCTTTTAATTACCACGATACCCTTTTATTTATATTTATACAGCAATAACATATTTTGCACTTCTAGAATGCATAGATGGATTAACCACCTTACGCGGGCATAACACCAGTGGCGTATCCAGGGTATGGCACATATGGTACATGCCCTGGGTGCCTCTTGAAGGGGGTGGTACCACTCCATGGGTCAGCAAAAGTTTGCTGACCCACAGAGACAGCTGAATGTTTTCCTCTTCCCACCCCTCTCCCATATACATCTTCTTGCCCGGCTCATAGCAACCAGGGACGTTTTTGCCGGTGTCCCTCCCAGCTCCTCGCAACCAGTGACCTCTAGCCCAGAACTCCAAACACAGCCTGTAGGCAAAGACTCAAAAGAGCTTAAAGTGACATTAAAGTCACAATCCCCAACCCCCCATGCTGCTTCAAGGACTTACCTTAAATGATGCCTCTTGATCCGATCATCTTCTCCTTTCTAGTAGTTTTCAGGAATCCCTCCAGCGCTGGTGCCGGTCTCTGATCCAGCTCAGACTCCTGTCTCTTTCTATCCCTTCCTGTCCCATGATGTCTGTCCACGTGCACGATGCATTGACTTACCCTCTGTCTCTCCTCTTCTTCCGGGCCAAAGATCTCTACTGGGCATCCGCCCCATGATCCTTTGCGGCCACCTGAGAAACTTCAGATCTTTGGACAGGAGCGCACAGCAGAGACATAAGTAAGTTTTAACCTTTTTGTTAACTTTTTTTTATGTTTTTGCGTATGTCTACTGCTTGCTAGCAGTAGATATATGCAAAAGAAACAAAGGTTTAATTGTCCTTTAAGAAGTCTCAAGATGTACCACTGATGAAGTCATCAGTGATTGGCTAGCCAACAAACATGTGTAGCGCTCACCCCTGAAGGAGCTGCTGCAATGTTCAGGTTCTTTTGTCCCGTTTCAGAGATGAAGCACTCCGACCTGACCCACAAGACACCTTGTGAGGTATAATAGGTTTTAATGTGAAGCTCTTTTTGAAGTGGGAAGAACTAATTGATAATATGGTACAGGAAACACTCTCTTAATCATTGACACAGTGGATAGAACTGGAAACACAAGTACAGTATCAATGAATAAAGGCAACAGGGTAACACATCTATCTGTATGTATATATATATATATATACATACATACACACAGTATATATCTGCCTTATTATTATTGACTTATTTCTTTGCCTTCCGACTCTGCACATCAAAACTTTCATGTTATTGACCTTATCTTGTTTTACTGGCTGTTTCCCTGTCATGGACAGTGACCTTATCCGACTTACACAGTAGATGTTGTTTCACTCCACTGCTCCTTTGCCTTCTGTCTCCATATTCTGCCACCCGGATCAGGGTTGTAAGAGTAGCCACCCTGGTCATCTTGGCCTCCACCATGACAGCTGGATCCACCACAACCTACCGTCATTACTTGCACAACATTTCCCATTTTTATAGCCAGAATTTTGGAGAAAACTCATCCTGGCTATTATATGTTGTGTCTTCGGCGGAGGACAGCAAATCTTTGGATCCAGCAAATCCTCATAACTTTTAACAGACAAAAAGCACAAATTACAAATAAAAGGATTTGCCAGGACACAGTAGACACGTGCTAAGCCACGAACCTCGCTGCACATGAGTGATGCCAAAGTTTTACAAGCTTATTTAGGGGAGAACCGGCAGAAAAGCCACCAACCTATGGTAAAAAAAGGACATAAGCAACAAACATATACAGTATATGGTCTAGATGTCTATATAGGTTCTCATTCATCCAGGTCATGGTCTGGAAGAATAAATAAACTAAGGCAACTGGACTTACAACCAAGGCTGTATTTTCCTTGAATTCATTTCGCTGGTCATTCGATTAGCTTTCTCAATTCAGAATGACTTGTACAAAACATTTTTGGGAATAAATATGGTGAATGTTGCTTCAATCAACATAATCTTCTTATGATAAACAGATTATGTTGATTGGAGCAACAATAATTTTGTAAAAGTAATTCTGAACTGAGAAAGCTATGAGCAGCGAAATATCTTCAAGAAAAATACAGCAAGTCCAGTTGCCTTGATTTATTTTTTACAGATATGGTCTAAATAGGAATTAGTCAAGGACACTAGCATGTACAATGTTGTGTGTCCTAGATTTGTCACTATTCCCCCCACATAGCGTAGATCCTGGATCAATCTCAATCCCTAAATCATGATACTTGAGGAGTTGAGAGCTCTGTACTATGCCAAATGAGCTGCTGCTCAACATCCGAGGCTGCCCCTACTCCCTCCCCCTCTCCCCTTTACCCCGCACCAACCCCATGACCCCTCTCAATGTTGTTCCTTTCTGTCTCTTCCCCATCAATCCCCATCATCAGGCTCCTACACCTCCACTCATCATTAGATTTCTTACCATTGTATGCCCTCCAAACACCAAGCCTTCCATTCACTTCACAAGCAGCCCTTACAGTAAACCCAGGCCAGTACCCTTACTCATGTGAGTCCATGTAAGCTCAAGGTTCCCCTTATTAAGACCATATGCCCGAAGCCTTGCCCTTCCTGTGTCATTGAATCGAGCTTTGAAACTCACAGTATTTTGTCATGTAATTCATTATACTGCTTACATCATGTTTTTGGATTTTTTCCCGTTTTTAATGGGTAAATATCAGCAATGTAACCCCTCTTCCCCCTTTTCCTTCTGCTTCCTGCCTTTTTGAAAAAGATTTAACAAGTTCAATAAAAGCAACTTGAAAAAAAAAAAAAAAGGACATAAGATCACAATATATCATTTGCTCCTCTGCAGTCTGACTATTAGGCTCTAGATTCTAGTGTTTGTAGTTGTCATAGATGTCATCTATTGGAAGATTCTAACGCTAGATCTGCCAACAGTAGAAATATCGTCTAATGGACTGTGAGGGGGGAGAATAGGGAAGCTATGAACAGACACTACAGAGTACTGCTTGGACTGAAAAAAAGAAAGTAGACCCCCGGAAGCTTGTCCCCAAAAAAAAATCTAAAAATGAACTGTGAAATGAAAGCTCAAGGATAGAACTCAACTCAGTCTATGTTAAGTGACAGAGACACCAACCAATAGTCTAGGGGAAGGAAAGGAATGTTCTCCCTATTTTAGTTCTAATCCAAATAAATATTATGCCTCACACAACAACCTTACTATTAAAATCTAACGCCGTAGTTTAGTTAAACAGAAATTTGTGATGTCTGGCAATCTGTGCAGTTAAAAATAGAAATATTGTCCATTGCCACAATTTACAACCATTGAACTTTGCTCTAATATCTCATCTTTATTGTCTTTCAGACAAGATACAGATATTTACGTAAGCACTTCATTGAAATATGCAATTAAGTTGTTAATGTTTACTTTCAAACATTATTTGAACTTCGGAATTATGAACAGCGACCTCTCTGCACCCTCTACTGACTGAAATGTGCATTATTCACCTAGTGATAATTTGCCCCTACCTTTAAAGGCTCATATTTATAAAACAGTAACATGGTTATTCGCAAAGTTGCTGAAGGCAGCCGAGTGTATAACCCAGCCAAAGTGAAGTGAGCCAAACGCTGTTCAGCTATTCACATCAGTCTTGTACGGCTGATTTTTTTGGCTGTACATTGGCTAAAATCAGCCGTACATCATCTGCCTTCGGTCACCCGAACATGCTCTGCATGTTCGGCTGAGCTGAAGTGCAG
Organism: Nanorana parkeri; assembly: GCF_000935625.1. Lineage (NCBI taxonomy): Eukaryota > Metazoa > Chordata > Amphibia > Anura > Dicroglossidae > Nanorana > Nanorana parkeri. Next base: position 234,874 of record NW_017307521.1, on the reverse strand, counting down.
AAGGATTTCGGCTGATTGGCTGAGCCGAAGCTCCGGCAGCTCACTCGCTGCCAATAAACCCGAGGTACCGAGCAGAATCGAAAAAAGAATGAGAAAAATACCTGCCAGAGTCTTCTAGTAGGTCATCGGAGAATCACAACTGGGCAGAGCCGGCCGTGACGTCAGTTGTTATTGTTTAATGACAGATCAGCGTCCCCTGGTAATTTGGGGACACTGATCTGTCATTACAATTGGGCGGAGCCAGCCGCAAAATCACGGCTGGCTCCACCCAGCTGTCATTTGCGGGGAGATCGGTTGGTCCTTCGGCCGACCTTTCTCCACGCTTCCGCTGTCACTTTGGCTCAGTCGAGCCAAGTCATATCCCTTCGGCTGAGCTGGGCCGCTCAGCTGCCTTCGGCTGCTGTACGGGCTATTGTGATTAGCCCGTACAGCAACCCTTTGGCTTAACTGAACTAAAAGGCAGAAGCGGCCGAAGAGAGCCAAAGGATCAGCCAAAGCTACGGCTGGATACGTCAGCTCTTTAGTGAATAACCCCCTTAGTGTAAAATTCACTAAACATTCATTGCAGGTACATCTTCCTGGTGTGTGTTTTTTAAGTCAATGATTCACCAGTGAATGCTTGGTTAATGTCACACTCAATGCTTTATAAAATAAAATGTTTAACTCTACATATATTTTAATATCCAGACCAAATGAATATACAGTATATGTATATCTATGAGCATATATAAAATGCAGTTATGCGTTGGAGCTCTGTGCTACTTGAAAAAGGGGATGTGTCCCCGAAAACGCGTTCAGCTGTGTCAGTTTGTTCCTGCTGGTTCAAGCAGAGCATTTGGATTGCCTTTCTGACTGCTTTTTTGATTTCCCCATTGGAAAGTCTTACATGATTTTATGTAACACATGCCCAGTGTTTTTGCTTTTTATGTTTTATGCAGTGACGCCCCTTGTCTGTTACAGGGCAGCCTGACTGGATTGCAAGAAACATTTCTGGGCTGGAGGAGGTTTCTATTTGGCGCTGGTCTATGTTTTTCCGTGCACTTGTTAACTTGCCTGACTACGCGTTTTTGGTTTTGTTCCTGGATTCTGTTGAGAATGAGTATTATTTTGGGGGACAGAGGGACTGATATAATTAATATCCATCCCTCTTAGATTGTAAGCCCTCCTTAACATCTTGTCTTGAATTGCATTGTAATTATAATGACTTCCCTATATTGTAAAGCGCTGCACAAACTGTTGGCGCTATATAAATCCTGTATAATAATAATATATACACTCACAGGCCACTTTATTAGGTACACCTGTTCAATTGCTGCTTAATGCAAATATCAGCCAATCACAAGGACTCAATGCATTTGGGCATGTAGACATGGTCAAGACGATCTGCTGAAGTTCAAATCGAGCATCAGAATGGGGAAGAAAGGTGATTTAAAAGAACTATGGGCCAACTTTTTTTGGTCATAGTTCTCTTTGGGATCACAGGAGAACATATACTATGTCCACCTGTGACCCAAAACTCAGTATAAAGCAGGCTGTTGTCCCCTATATGCTGACAGCGCAGAGCCATGCTGCAGGCGGGACAGATCCCGACAATATTGTTGGGATCCAGCCTGCTGCCTGATTGATAGCAGGCTTTGCCTCACTAGAGGCAGACCCAGCTGTGCCTACCCTCTCCGTCCCTCCAGTCAGTGGTGAAGGACTGGAGAAGGGATGGGGGGATCCCTACGGGAACCGGTGTCTGACTCTGCAGGGAGAAGATCAGGAACTCACAGGTATGTGACCACTATGTTCCTGATCAATAGAGCTCATGTGTGACAGCTTCAGTGTCACAGGTTGGCTCTAATTATGGGGATGAGTGTATTTCACTCTCTCAATAATTCTCCTTTAGGTGACATTGAACGTGGCATGGTTGTTGTTGCCTGATGGGCCGGTCTGAGTATTTCAGAAACTGCTGATCTACTGGGATTTTTACACACAACCATCTCTCGGGCTTACAGAGAATGGTCCGAAAAAGTGAAAATATCCAATGAGTGGCAGTTGTGTGGATGAAAATGCCTTGTTGATGCTAGAAATCAGAGGAGAATGGGCAGACTGGTTAAATCTGATATAAAGGCCACAGTAACTCAAATAACCCCTCCTTACATGCGAGGTATGCAGAATACCATCTCTGAAAGCACAACACAACACACCTTGAAGCAGATGGGCTACAGCAGCAGAAGACCACACCAAACAAGATTGTTGGAGAGGAATGTATTTTAAAGGCACTACTGGGGCATGGGCAGGAGTTCTGTCATTCTAGCATCGGGTTGGGGAGAGGGGAAGGGGGAGAGAAAAGGGGTCAAAATTAGGGTGAACGCCAAAGTAAGGTGAAGGAATCACTTATCAGTTATTTAGATACACAGCTAAGAACAAATTAATTTAAATTGGTATATTGCACTACTTACACTTAATACATTGGAATATACTAAGGATAAGAATGCACTAAATCTCCTACTTAAGAAGGAGAGATAATAAGACACTTTAAAATAAAATAATTTTAAATAAATAAACAGATAGAAATACACAGGAGTTGTTACTAGACCACTAGAAGAGAACACGCATGAGGAGGGGAGCAGGGAGCAGAAGGAAGACTAGAAGGAGAGGAGGGACAATAAAAGGATAAATAAAAGCACAAATCGACATATCTCTCTCTCTCCCCCCTCTCTCTCCCCCTCTCTCCCCCTCCTCCAGAACCCCAGGTTTAGTGCTGATATATAGATATGTAGGTAAAGGTTAAGATACTAGATAGACAAGTAGAGGAAGGCTGTACAATCATTTAGATTTATTGCTAGACAACTGGTGATGTAATAGGGAAGGAAGGGATGAAAGATATACGAGTATTTGTATATGAATGTATAAAGAGAATGTGGTGTAAATTGTATTGTCTTTGTTATACTATGTTGTGGAAAATTTGAATAATGAATAAAGAATTAATAAATAATAATAAAAAAAGACCACACCGAGTGCCACTCCTGTCAGCTAAGAACAGGAAACTGAGGCTACAAATTGCAAGGGCTCACCAAAATTGGACAATAAGAGAATGGAAAATGTTGCCTGGTCTGATGTGTCTCGATTTCTGTTGCAAAATTGAGATGGTCAGGTCAGAATTTGGCATAAACAACATGAAAGCACGGATCCATCCTGTCTTGTATCAACGGTTCAGGCTGGTGATGTAATGCAGTGGGGGATATTTTCTTGGCACGCTTTGGGCCCCTTAGTACCAATGGAGCATCATTTAAATGTCATTTTACTTGAGTATTGTTGCTGACCATGCCCATCCCTTTATGACCACAGTGTACCCATCTTCTGGTGGCTGCTTCCTGCAGGACAACGCATCATGTCACAAAGCTAAAATCATCTCAAACTGGTTTCTTGAACATGATAAGGAGTTCACTGTACTCCAATGGCCTCCACAGTCACCAGATCTCAATGCAACAGAGTACCTTAGGGATGTGTTGGAAGGGGAGATTAACATCAAAGATGTGCAGCCGACAAATCTGCAGCAACTGCCTGATCCGATCATATTAATATGGGCCGAACTCTCTAAGGAATGTTTCCAGCACCTTGTTGGATCTATGCCACGAGGAGTTAAGGCAGTTCTGAAGACAAAAGGAGGTCCAACCCAGTACTAGCAAGGTGTACCTGATAAAGTGGCAATGGAATGTAAAATGTTTGTATCCTGATTTGGGAATAGAAAAGGGACGAGCTTTAACCATTTCACAACCAAAGCCATTTTTGCATTTTTTTTTTTTAAAGCAAATTTCAGACCTGGCAACTCCCTAAAATCCCCCCAAATTATATATTTCTGAAAGCAGAGACTCTGGAGAATCCACATTTAACAAATATTCTCAACAGAAACAAGAAGTGAGCCCCAGAACTCTTTGCATATGGTGGGTCATATTTAATGGTTTCTCACATCTGTGTAAGGTTACCATTCTCAGGTAGGCAGGGTACATTTAATATTAGATATCATAAATTAGTGTTTTTGATTTTGAGTTCATCACTCCTATGTTACCATATGTATATTAATGCTATCATTAGTCCCAAGGGACTGATTTATAAAGGGTTTACCCAGCCTATTGCTGGGGAAATGTCATTCACACAGCAATACTGCCACTAGAGGGAGCCAAGGTGCATAAGGTATTCCTGTGCTCCTCGGCTCCTTCTAGCAGCAGCAATGCTGAGCAGATTGTGCCCATCCAGCTATACGTTGAGTGAACCTTTTATACATCAGCCTCTTAGTATACATATGCAGATCTGTAACTGAAATACCAGCAACAGGCCAGTTTTCAAAATGTCCTTGAAGAGCAGTGTAAACCTACAAACTAATGGATTTCAGATATTATATACTGTTATTATGTCTTATTCCCAATATTTATCATTGGTTGGGTCTATGCAAGCTCAGTGGGACTTAAAGTGTCATTAAAGTCTAAAAATGTTTTCCCTGCCCCCAATGCTAATGCCCCCAATGTTAATCACTTACCTTAAATGATGTCTCTTAATCCGATCTTCCTCTTCTTTCCTGATGTTTTCATCTGTCCTTCCAGCGGTGCGGCGGCTCTCCGATCCAGCGCTGACTCCTCTCTGCTTGCTGGCACTTCCGATCCAGCGGTGTCTGCATGCAGGTGCACGCCTCCATAGACACACCTTGCGTCTCTGCTCGCCTCCCGGCCGAAAATCCGAACTGCGCATGCGCCCGCCCCAAGATGCTTTGCGGCCACTCAAGCAGTTTAGGATTCTCGGGCGAGAGCGCGCAGCGATAACATGGTAAGTTTAAACCGCTGTTAAAGCGGTTTGTTTAACAAAAACAAAACTTTTTGCCTATATCTATTGCTTGCTAGCAGTAGATATAGGCAAAAAAACGGAGGCTTTAGAACCCCTTTAAGCTCTTTAACATCAGAAATGTATTCCCACACCAGCCATTTGTGGTCCCATTACATCAGAATTTTGTTCTTCATAGCACTCAGTTGTAATAATGTGTTTCCATATGCCCAAATGTCCTTCAATCTTTAATGTTGCGTAGAGTTGGGGGTGATAACGAAACCTAAAATGTATTGCGTTTTGAAGATGGAGCTGCAAAGCTGAACTTGATATGAGGTTTGTTGGTAATTTTTCCATCCCCTAACCCGTATCTTAAAGTGGTGTGAATTTAAACCCAGATTTTATTTGGATCAAATGGTCATGCCGTACCTTAAAGGAGAACTATGGGGTTAAGTCTTTTCCCCATAGTTCTCCTTAGGGTAACGGGAGGGGCGCTGCTCGTGAACTATGAGGTGAGTGAAAAGCACTCACCTCATAGTTCTCCTTTAAGAGACAACTTGAATAAAGACAAAAAAACCTGCCACCAAATTCAATAAAACAGGTATTGCATGATTATTGCAGGCTCCTCATCAATTGTGTTGTGTGGTCAACAGAGAGTTTAGCTGTAAAAGAACAACTGCCATCACATTGGAGTCTGATTCACATGCACCACAGTGTTGACTACAAGGCCACAAAATAGAGCAGGCAGCCTTATAAGTTACATAGTTATTTAGTTAGTCAGGTTGAAAAAATGAACACTGAACCTTGGGGGACACCAATAACAACACTGAACCTTGGAGGACACCACTAACAACACTGAACCTTGGGGGACACCACTAACAACACTGAACCTTGGGGGACACTACTAACAACACTGAACCTTGGGGGGACACCACTAACAACACTGAACCTTGGGGGACACCACTAACAACACTGAACCTTGGGGGACACCACTAACAACCTCAGACCATTCAGAGTATGAATCAATGATCACAACTCTCTGAATGCAGTCTTTAAGCCAGTTTTCTATCCAATTACAGATCAAATACTTTATACCTACTGACCCTAACCAATACATTAGCCGCATGTGGGGAACTGTGTCAAACGCTTTTGCAAAGTCCAAGTATAATATATCCACAGCCATTCCTCTTCCTCTGTCTAATTTATTACTCACTTCCTCATAAAAAGAAAGTGGGTTTGTTTGACAACTTCTGTCTTTTGTGAGTCCGTGCTGACTATCACTTATGATATTATTTTCAAGCAGAAACAAGTGCATGTGATCCGTGATCAAACTTTCAAGTATCTTCCCAACTATGGAAGTTAAGCTTACAGATCTGAAATTACTTGGTAAAGACTTTGATCCCTTTTTAAATATAGTCACCACATTGGCTTTGCGCCAATCCAATGGTACCAAGACAATCTCTAAAATTTAGATACGATATACAGTACTTAAATGCATTTTTAAGATTTAACTCCTGAGTTTAGTGTCACTTTAAGGCACTATGGGGAAAGCTGCTGATATTTACCTATTGATCTCAGTAAACCCTTCTGATACCTAGACGTGACCAAGTGCAGACTTTCCATACTTGAATGAGCGTATGGCCATAAATTAGCAACGTTTGCAAGGTTTTAACTCCAAAACGTTTTGGCATTGAGGAAACACAACAGCTCACCCTTGATGTATTCTAGCCTAAACATTTTCATACAAGACTGTTGTAGATCACTTCTGAAGCACTAATTTTACCCAAAAAAACCCATCTAATTAGTTATATTTTAGGAAAACTATAGATATCAATTTTTTTTTTTTAAAGGGACTTTTTTGACTTTGAAAAAACACATTCCATCAAAGAAGATGTTAAGAACAGTTGGTTGGCTCATTTCAGCCATTGTAGGGTCTGTTAGGTAGATCGTGATCTACCAGTAGCTCTCAAAGCTGATGCTGGTAGATCATGAAGGATGTGAATGGCGGCCCCTTTATTCCATTTTGGTATATTTATTTAGCTGTGCACACATGATTACCTATTAGCCCGAGTCTGCTGAGCCAAGCTCCCCAACACCTTTCTGGTGGATATTGGTGGTTGAAGTGCTATGTATTACATCAAAGAATATTACTTTACACAGCCTGTTGCAAAATACAGCAAGGTGAGCCAGGAGAGAGAGCAGGGAGAGACAGACAGGAGAGAGGGGAAAGACAGCCAGGGGAGAGAGAGTGAGGAGAGACAGCCAGGAAAGAGAGAGAGGAGAGACAGCCAGGAAAGAGAGAGCAAGGAGAGACAGCCAAGAGAGCAAAGAGAGACAGCCAGGAGAAAAAGCAAGGAGAGACAGCCAGAAGAGCAAGGAGAGACAGCCAGGAGAGCAAGGAGAGACAGCCAGGAGAGAGCGAGGTAGTTTTTTGTTCATTGGTAGATCTCAGGTACTTTGTCATTTGAAAAGTAGATCTTAACACAAAAATTGTGGGCACCCCTGGTCTACTGCATTTTATATTTAATTGTAGCACAATTGTAGCACAAACCATTACAAACTGTATCTGTAGAAAATAAGTCAAGACAACTGGACTTGCTGTTATATATATATACCGTATTTTTCGCTCCATAAGACGCACAAAAGGAGGGGGAAAATGTCTGTGTGTCTTATGGAGCGAATCCCTATTGCACGACACCCGGGACATGCAGTTTCAGGCGCCGGGCAAGTAGTTTTTTTTGTACATTTAGCCCTGACCCTGACAAGCAGAACTAAATGTACAGTGGGAGCCGTAATTCCCACTGTAATCAGATCACTTGTATTAAATCGAGCGACGGCGATTGTGTCCCGCTCCTCTGGGGGACCCGTGACCACGGCATAGGAGCTCACCATAGAGCCCCTAGAGCAGACGAAGAACATCCAATTCAGAGTGCCTCCTTTGGAATTCAGTGGAGCCTCCCTTGGACAGCATAATTGTCACCCTGTGGGGAGGATGGTGTTAAATGCACAACCATATTTAAAATTGTTGTTGTAACTGTCTATAAAGTGTTAGCTGGAGTTTGGCTTTAAAGGGACACTACACTCATTCTTAAAAATGCATGCAAGTATCTTAATTATTAACAGCAATGGGAAGAATTTATCAAAGCAATTGCGAGTGTTTGAACTTGCACTGAATATATTTGCACCAGATTTATCAAGCTGGTGTAATGTTGATAAATGAGGTTTAATAGACTCCAGGAAAGAAGACTTCTAACTCCAGGCAAAAAGCTTAACTGTCGCATCTTGAAGAAGTGGTCATGGGGACTTCTTAAGTAATGATTGTTTTCTTAGGTGATGCTCCATTTTAAGACAGCCCAGAACAAGTGCAGATGAAAACACGTGCAAAAAAGGTGCAAAAACATGCAACTGAAAAAGTAGTGCAAGCTCTGAAGAAAACAGGGGCACGTGTTGAAAGACAGATTTGGACATAAAAAAAATGATCTAAGAGGCTAAAACTGTAGCAAGTGCTTTGACAAATTACCATCACTGTATCTTATTTGTGTATCACTCGGCTGTAGATCTTCAATCATCTCTGAATTGGTGATGACACTGTCCTTCCTTCTGGAGGGGGGCTAATTTGTTCCCCATGGTCCCTGTGTGTGTTGTAAAGTAGTCACCGCTCCAAGCTCGCCCCTGGGATGGACTACAATCTCATGTTTAGTTTACTGATTTGTATGGAGATTGTAGTCCATCACGGGAGTGAGCTTGGAGCGGTGACTACTTTACAACACACACAGGGACCATGGGGAACAAAAGTAGCCACCCTCTAGAAGGAAAGACAATGTCAGCACCAATTCAGAGATGATTGAAGATCTACTGCTGAGTGATACACAAATAAGATACATTGTTGTTAATAATTAAGGGACTTTAATGGATTTTTAGGAGATAACTCCTGAGATTAGTGTCACTTTAAAGCCAAACTCCAGCTAACACTTTATAAGCAGTTACAACAACAATTTTAAATCTGTTAGTGCATTTAACACCATCCTCACCACAGGGTGTCAATGCTGCTGTCCAAGGGAGGCTCCACTGTTCCTCCATAGAATGGAGCCACCCTAAGACAGAAAAAGCTTGTAAAACAGACATGCATCTAAAACACACCACATTACAAATGGTCTGAAAAATGTAGGCTTGCAAACATAGCCTTAGAAGTGAGCAAACTGTACAAAACAATCTGGTATTTGACCCGGATCACTTTGATTGCAATTAGTGCAAACCAAGAATGGGTCAAATTTCTAAAAAAATGGACATATTCACTCAACCTTTAATGAAAAGTGAGGAGTGGCTGGATCAGGATGCACAAGGATACCATCCAACTACCCGTGTCTTGTCCACATGCACACTGGTAAGGTGGCAGGGTTGTAAAAATGGTTATCTCTATCATATAAGTTATTAAAAAAAAGCTTGAAACAATAAAGTTATATGTGCCGTTGCCACCGACTAGCCTGGCAGTATCTACAGTGAAATCACCTTTCCTGGACATTTTACAGACATAAATAGGCAACGTGCTATCAACAGCTTTATATTTAGTCTTGTGTTGTCATGTATAAGTCTCATGTACTATATTCAAGTGACATAAAGTAGATATAAATCTTTTATGGGGATAAAGAAAAGCCTCACATGTCAGTGCCTAATGGTTGCTCACCTGTCATCAGAAGCAGTAGACCCCACAGCATCAGTAGGACCCGTGCTGCCTTCATGTCTGCAGCACTTTGCTTGCAACATCTGATAAAAGTCACCATAGAGCTCAAAAGGTAACACCATGAACAAACTCAAAAAATGGGGAAATACTGCAGGACCTTTCCTTATATTGCAATGATCTTTGCCCCACGTAACCCTTACGTATATACGATACAGTTAAATTATTCACAGGCTGGGACGGTTCAGAGATCTGAGTGGCATTTAGAGCAATATTAGGGCTTTGCACATGAGAAAGAAACACTGCGTCCAATTGGTCATTCAACTATCATGACTCATGTTTTTTTTTTTTTTTAAACTTAATATGTTTTTATGTTTCTATGAGCAAGAGATTAGATATAGCACCACATGGGGATCAAAGAGTAAAAAGGACATACAGTATATTAATGTGTTACTATGCCTCTATGTCACTGTGCAAGTTGAAAACCAGGTCAGCGAAATGTAATAAAACTTTGTAATTAGTATTTATTATGCGTCTTGTTCTGTGATGTCTGTGCAAGCCACTAAACATTTCTTGTGAGGCACATCTTATTCTTCAAGATTCTTTATGGAAATAAAGTGGAAAAATATATGACACGTAAGTCGGCAAAAAAATGTGTTTTGGTTCCTTTCTTTTTTGATTTTTCGATATTTTGCATTTCGGGAATCAGGTCCGAAATGTCAATTTGTTTCGGTATTCAGGATTGTTCGTTGCAGAAAAGTGACATCAAATGTTTATTTTTTTCCTTTGTAACTTTTGACAGCCAACAGAAAAAAAAAGAAAGAAGAAGCAAGTTGTTTCCCCCCAGTGGCGTCAGAAGGGGGGTGCGCGGGGTTCGGCACGCACCCGGGTGACACCAATGCAGGAGTGACACCAAAAGGACTGACAGTCCTTTTGGTGTCTCTCACTCTAAAAAGTTGGGCACTCGATCATAGACCTAGAGCCCCGACAGTGTCCCGCCGGGTGAACGCCCCCTCCTCTCTCTGTCGGCATCTATCACCAAAATGTCCACCGGCAGGTGTCAATCAAATGGCCGCGCATGCGCGATGATGTCATCGTGCACGTGGGAGGTGACTTCACGCACACGCGCGATGATGACAAGGCGGGGTGTCACCCGCTCTGTTTAGTTTACTAATTTGTATTGAGATTGGAGTCCATCAGGGGAGTGAGCTTGGAGTGGTGACTACTTTACAACACACACAGGGACCATGGGGAACAAAAGTAGTCCCCCTCCAGAAGGAAGGACAGTGTCAGCACCAATTCAGAGATGATTTGAGGATCTACAGACGAGTGATACACAAATAGGATTCATTTTTGTTCATGGCGTACTTTAATTTTTAAGATTTTACTCCTGAGTTTAGTGTAAAAAAATACAGGCACACAGTGCTCCTGAGAAAGCAGAATCCTCCATGAAACGTGTTGAGCCAATCTTATCTAACAATCTCTACTGTATTGTGAAATACTTCCTGCAATATAGTTTGCTACAATAGCTATTGTGAAACAGATGGGATGAAACTAGGCAGACATTAAATATCAAGGAGCCAAGTTTATTAATGCACCGAATGCTGGTATTTTATTAGTTTAAGGATTATCTAGATACATGGAGTCTTTTGGTATTATTATAACAATAGTGTTCGGTTGGGTACCTTAAATGTCCACATAATGGGTTCTGGTTATAATTTTTGAAAACACAGAAGTATTATTAAGATTATTTATATTATTAGGGTTATTATTATTATGATTATGATGATTATTATTATTAGGATTATTATTATTATTGTTATTAGGATTATTATTATTATTGTTGTTATTAGGATTATTATTATTATTGTTATTAGGATTATTACTGTATTTTCCGTGTATAAGACTATACTTTTTCGTAAAAATATTTACCTAAAAATGGAGGGGCGTCTTACACACGGGGGGCCGAGAGGAGAACCGCGATTTTGAAACTGCCGATACCTCTGCAAACTAGCCTCACGAGTGAAACTTTCGATTGCAGAGACAAGCTAACAGGTTTCCTCCAATCATTAACCTATATGTATCTGACGTCAGCTGATGCTGCGGAGAGCTTGTAGCCAGTGCCCAGATGCAACAGGGAGCCCATAAAAATGTCAGAAAAGAAAAAAATACCGATACCACTAAGCGTTTAATCCAGCTTTCAAATTTAAAGTAAATATCCCAATTCTTTATTTTAAAAAATTATATCGACAAGAAAATATTTCAGGGGTAACTGAATAAAATGAAATTTAAAGGCCCCATTCAAACAGTGTGCGTCCAAGTGTGGACACCTGGATGTGCAAGTTTGGGTGCGCGGATGATAGCGTACAGCCGCATCCTCCCATAAGGAAGAACAGGTTGATGCAAAAAATTACGCGCAGCACCTGTCCTTCCCGGGAATGACCCGTTTACAGGTGTTGACACCTGTACGCCCCGTCTGAATGAGGCCTATAGGATGACTGGATAGAGTAGGGAGGTTAAGAAACCCTGTTATGTTTTTGTTGCTGTATGTGCCCTTGCTGGGGAGATTCACCCTCTTGTTGGTTATGTGTTCAGATGAGGCACTGAGATCTTGAGAAATGCTGAATTGAGTTTTACTTGTGTAGGAGAATATTACATCAGAATACAGCTTTATACAGCATGCAAAGAGAACTTCCTGTGTATCATAGATACACATGCATAAGCATTGAGACTAACATTGCACTACAGCGCCATCTCCCGCTGAAAAGACATAACAAATGCTGTTGTTTTCCAAAACCTCTTTGGTTCCCTTCCTTTCTATCTAACAGGGGTTATTCACAAAGTTGTCGAAGGCAGCAGAGTGAATAACCGATCCATAGTGAAGTGAGCCAAACAACGTTCGGCTATTCACTATGCCTCAGTAGGGCTGTTTACAGCTGTACATCAGCTAAAAAATGCTGTACATCGGCTGCCTTCGGCTGCACTCCGGTCAGTCGAACATGCTCTGAATACTCGGCTGAGCAAAGTGCAGAAGGACTTCGACTCAGCCGATCCAACATCTTGATCGGCTGAGCCGAAGCTCCGGCAGCTCACTCGCTGCCGTTCGTCCCATTCGCATAGGGGCCGAACTGCAGTGAGTGAATAGCTGAATGCCGCAGAGCGACATTCGGCTCAGCTTTTCTGCTCAGTACCTCCGTGGTACCGAGCAGAATAGCAAATAGTGAAAAAGTTGAATTTTAAAAAAAAAACGTAAATAAATAATACATTTAAAAAAAAAATACTTTTGTTAAAAAGAAAGAAAAAAAAACAATTGGGCGGAGTTAGCAGTGAAAGCTAGCTCTGCCCAACTGTTTCCTATTGGCTGGCACCTGCTAGAGTCTGAACCGAAGGGCTCCTGCAACTGAAGCTAGCCAAAGGATCAGCCAATGCTACGGCTGGATCCTTCAGCAGCTTTGTGAATAGTCTCCTAAGTGACAATGGTCATGAGGGCATATAGGGGAGGGTTGAATTTACTTAATGGGTACACAGACAACAATAAAAACTTGACAGGGATTAAATATTTCCCAACTCCATCCAAACCGAAAAAAACCCCCAAATAAAGTAAGCCCAGAATAGCTAGAACAAAGCAGGTGATAGTCAATCCAGAACATGATATGCATCTAACCCTCTAATATCGCTACGAATGATGTATTTATTATTAGGAATGTTTAGTTGTTTGTAGTAATTTGATTGTTTTATCATCTTAAATCTAATTTTTTTAATACAGAATTCTGTTTCCAACTCCTTCTATTACTGTGTTTTATGTCATCTTCATTTTTTTTTTTTTTTAATGGCCGAATTTTGAATAACCATTCATTAGAGAACATAAATGTGCAGTCGGTATGAAAAAATATATACTTTTCTTTATTGATCCAGTTTTTATTTTTGGTTTATCCCTGTTCTAAGGGATGGTCTAATACAAAGTGATACTTACCGTATTCTAAGGTCCCTTGACAGTGACAGCTGGCGGTCCAACCTGCTGCACCCCAGTGCTTAAAGATGGGTGGGCATTGTCATTTCGTACAATACAGGTTTAGAGGCCACTTCATAGGACGTGACCACTGGTCCTGATTTGTGTGTGATGATGTTGGCTGTGACAAGACCAGTAGGAGACTACCAAGAAGAGTGGCTTTGGGGGACTGGTCACCACAGCCAGAACTGTTGGGGAAGGAAGATGCAGGACTGTGGCTTAAAGTAGGTATTACTCTGTGTTAAATGGAGTCATGTACTTTTCATCAGCTGGGGTGAGGGGGACAATTTTAATTATTTTGTTACCTACAGGAGTTAGGCTTCAAGGTCTCATCCTTCCCTTCAGCCTGTAACGGGACAGTGAAAGGGGTGCCCTTATCTCTCCACCACTCTGCTTTCTGTTCCTATCAGTATGCTCCGTGTTAAGACAAGAGCACTGTAGCACAACTGACTGTTTCCTCCTGTTGTGTTTCCCTCAGTCTTAGCTTTGCTGTACAGGGGTTACAAGAGGGTGATGCTAAGTCAAATTTGGGTACCCCCATTGCTTGCATTTAAACACATACATTTAATGATTTATTAATGAAAACAGGGCTCCATAGTTATGTGTGCCTTTTATGTCTCCCTGAAATTCAGATGTAAATCAGCTTCACCTTCAGCTAAGTGCTTTAACTCAATCAACTTACTCTCCAAGTAACATGCTTTGCTATGCACTGATGCTACCTCACTGGAAAGTGGAATGATGGTGTTGGGTAGGTGTGCCAAAGCTTCAAGTTGGAAAATAAATTGAGGACCACCCAGGGGTCTGACCAGGTTTGCATGCTTAGAAAACTCCAATCCTTTGCAAGTACAGCCTGTGGCACATACATAGTAAAGCACGTTAGTCCAAGAACATTTAGCACATGACAGGTACTCTTAAAGAAAACATTAGAGTTGTTTGCAGATATTCACAGCAGCAGATATATGCAGTAGCATCATTATACAAGGTTCAGTCCTTTACTTTTTTACATTTCGATGCATTGTCATCTAGATGCCAGATACACTAGACAGGAAAGCAAAAGATATGGAACTATCAATGGTGATCTGAGGATGGACATGGCTCTTCCTTTAGGTATATGAGACTTGTATATCTGTCTGTACATACAGTGACCGGAAAGACAATTGGTCCCATTCCAAGGATTCTTCATCAGCTTTTCCAGAGCAATAATGTTCATAAAATATGGAAAGTCTTTTGGAAACGTCCCCAGGGTATACAGGGTTTCCTTCCTTTTCCCAAATAATCTGATCATGTGAAGGATACCACCGGTCTCTTTATTTTCACCTGTAAAACATAACAGTAATGCACTGTCAACAATACCCAGCATTGCTGATAATTGCACACTCTATAACATGCCACATCCATTCCAGGTGACAGTGCTGGGCTTGGTTATTGGCTTCTCAGGCCAGAATTGATGCATTGTGGGTAGGCAGGGGTTGAGATATGTTCTTGTCATTATCAAAGTGGGATCAGGGCGTTGGTTGCTTAGGGTGAAGAGGTGAGTCAGAGATTTGTTTTACAACAGGTTTGATATAAAGCACACCAAATGTTGGATGTTTTTTTTATTTTTGCCAGTCTTTTATTTCTGTCCATGACCCCATTGGGGAACATTCCCTTTACGTTCTATCACTGTGAGGCCCATGCACAAAAATGGAGTGGTGTGGTGGTCAATGGGACAGGAAAGCACAAACAGCAATAAAACATTGTCAGAAAAACATTGTCATTCTAATACAAATGTGTTCTTTTTGTTTTTGTCTATGTCCTTGTTAAGGAGATTCCCCATCACTTCCTGTCATGACAGGAAGTGAGGGAAAATATTGCCAACAGATAGATGATCTAACCTTTCCCGCTGTATCTAGAGAACAGAATTATTTTACTCTTTTCTATCTATTCTCTAGTCAGGTTTTTCCACAGGTTACGTTTCCTTGTTCGCAATAATATACTTAAGGAAATATTATGTTTCACCCAAGAGTCACACATTTTCACCCAAGATTCAAGCAGTTTTCTAAATTCTTCTTATGTGAAGCTTGTGTGAACACTGTGTGAGTCTTGAGGGGAAACATTGCTAAATACATTGATTATCCGCCTATGAATTCACATTCAATCCAATCTTCTCTAATTTCAGCACTAGTTCATCTCTTCACACAGAATATTCTGATTTGCTCCCATCACCAGAAAGTCACATATACACCGATCAGCCATAATATTATGACCACCCACCTGATATTGAGTATGTCCCCCTGTTGCTACCAAAGCAGCCCTGACCCATTGAGGCATGGACTCCACTAGACCTCTGAAGGTATGAAGGTACTTTTTCAACAGAAGCTCTTCTATTGGATTGGACTACACGGGCCAGCCTTCGCTCCCCATGTGCTTCAATGAGCCTTGACCCCCAATGACCCTGTTGCCCGTTCACTAGTTTTTTTTCCTTGGATCACTTTTGGTAGGTCCTGACAACTGCAGACCGGGAACATCCCACAAGAGCTGCAGTTTTGGAGTTGCTCTGACTAAGTCTTCTAGCCATCACAATTTGGCTCTTTGCTCAAATCCTTACACTTGCCCATTTTTTCTGCTTCCAACACATCAACTTCAGGGATAAAATGTTATTTTGCTGCCTAATACATCCCCCCCACTTCCAGGTGCCATTGTAATATCCCCCCTCCCCCCCACTTCCAGGTGCCATTGTAATATCCCCCCTCCCCCCCACTTCCAGGTGCCATTGTAATATCCCCCCTCCCCCCCACTTCCAGGTGCCATTGTAATATCCCCCCTCCCCCCCACTTCCAGGTGCCATTGTAATATCCCCCCTCCCCCCCACTTCCAGGTGCCATTGTAATGTATTCCCCTCCCTTCCAGGTGTCATTGTAACCAGATAATCAATGTTATTCACTTCACCTCTCAGTGGTCATGTTATTGGTGATCGGTATATTTGATAGGCGCTGTACTATTTTGGTAATCACGGAGGTTTATCCATTGAGTTTCTCATTACAAAATGTAAAGCCCAACCTGAGGCTAGTTTGTTTTCCTAAAAGGTTGCTAATGTTTAAAAAATAAGCAGGTCAGGATACATGATTCATGTTTAATCAAAAGCTGTCCCCTGCAATACCTCTTGTCAGTCCCAAGATGTCAGTTTTTCGGGTTCAATGTGGCCCAGCACCACTAAACCTGAAAGACTGAGGGCATACTGTGAGTGCATAATGTCATGGGCCTATCCATTAGAGAGGGGTTGTCAACAACATGGCCTTTATTTATAGTTTAATGATGTCAATAGGGTTGCTAAGAACAAGCAGGCAAAAAAGAAAAGTGGCTGATAGTAAACTGTTCACAAAGACAGGAGATCTGTGGCCTGGGAAAGGGGTGGAGGGTAACAACAGCCAAATGACCTTTTTCTGGTAGATTTCTCAGGGCCTAATGAATGAGAACCAAACAAAGTGTGCCGTGTACTCTGCTCATTGGTGGATATGGTGACAGGTGTGTGTTCCTAAAGAACATGGTTTATTGTGACACATCTTTGCACTTCTTCCTGCGTCAATCCCTTCATAACTCTTGGCATCTCAGGGGAGCTATACTATGGCCATCATGTGTCGATAATTTCGGATCCTGCTCTGTTTGATTCATAATGGTGAAGTATCTCCATAAAGGGCCACCAGCCCAACATATCATATTAGTACAGTTTGGAGGCATTTGCCATCTACCCCCCATCCAAGTCCCCCACTTTTCACTTAGCATGTCCTGATACATACAGTATTTTCCCTTTTGCTTCTGTGTCGGTCTGAGTCTGTGATCCCAATAAGTTTGAATTTAAGTAAATAGCAGGCTCCTTCAGATAACTGCAAGTCATTTTCAATTTGCCTGATGCCTGTACATGATCACACACAGGCCTTCCACTTGCAGAAGTATATATCACAAGCATGCCTACTGAATTACCTGGCACTTCCTCTGTATTTCCCATTACAAAAATACCCAAACCTAGCCTTGGGTACTCTTAGGAGACTCTTAGCTTCAACCACAGAGTGCTAGGATCTGATAAGTGCAAAGAAGCCAACCCAGACCCAACCACTGCCCAGGTACACCCTAAAAGGTTCTGTCCATGATTTGTACTTCCATTACTTTGCATATACCTATCGCCCCTTTCATTGCAGTTTGGAGATCATAATTCACCAACTAACTCCATGAAACAGAAATACAATCTTCTTCCAGATTAACAACATTAACTGTATGCTGAGCATATAACATTAATACAGAAAGAACATAAAGGACTAATGATAGAAGGAGTTTTCAACTCACCTCAATTGTTGTGTCTACTGTTTCCAGTTGGGGTTTGAATGATTCTTTACCAGAATTGACGCTCTTAGCCAGTTCTATGTGGACAACATAGGAATAAACATTACTGACATACGAAATTAGGTAACACAGACAAAAGGGAGCTATGAGTCTGTCCTCCTCCTGCAGGGTGATACAGACAGAAGGGGGCTATGAGTCTGTCCTCCTCCTGCAGGGTGATACAGACAGAAGGGAGCTATGAGTCTGTCCTCCTCCTGCAGGGTGATACAGACAGAAGGGAGCTATGAGTCTGTCCTCCTCCTGCAGGGTGATACAGACAGAAGGGGGCTATGAGTCTGTCCTCCTCCTGCAGGGTGATACAGACAGAAGGGAGCTATGAGTCTGTCCTCCTCCTGCAGGGTGATACAGACAGAAGGGAGCTATGAGTCTGTCCTCCTCCTGCAGGGTGATACAGACAGAAGGGAGCTATGAGTCTGTCCTCCTCCTGCAGGGTGATACAGACAGAAGGGAGCTATGAGTCTGTCCTCCTCCTGCAGGGTGATACAGACAGAAGGGAGCTATGAGTCTGTCCTCCTCCTGCAGGGTGATACAGACAGAAGGGAGCTATGAGTCTGTCCTCCTCCTGCAGGGTGATACAGACAGAAGGGAGCTATGAGTCTGTCCTCCTCCTGCAGGGTGATACAGACAGAAGGGAGCTATGAGTCTGTCCTCCTCCTGCAGGGTGATACAGACAGAAGGGAGCTATGAGTCTGTCCTCCTCCTGCAGGGTGATACAGACAGAAGGGAGCTATGAGTCTGTCCTCCTCCTGCAGGGTGATACAGACAGAAGGGAGCTATGAGTCTGTCCTCCTCCTGCAGGGTGATACAGACAGAAGGGAGCTATGAGTCTGTCCTCCTCCTGCAGGGTGATACAGACAGAAGGGAGCTATGAGTCTGTCCTCCTCCTGCAGGGTGATACAGACAGAAGGGAGCTATGAGTCTGTCCTCCTCCTGCAGGGTGATACAGACAGAAGGGAGCTATGAGTCTGTCCTCCTCCTGCAGGGTGATACAGACAGAAGGGAGCTATGAGTCTGTCCTCCTCCTGCAGGGTGATACAGACAGAAGGGAGCTATGAGTCTGTCCTCCTCCTGCAGGGTGATACAGACAGAAGGGAGCTATGAGTCTGTCCTCCTCCTGCAGGGTGATACAGACAGAAGGGAGCTATGAGTCTGTCCTCCTCCTGCAGGGTGATACAGACAGAAGGGAGCTATGAGTCTGTCCTCCTCCTGCAGGGTGATACAGACAGAAGGGAGCTATGAGTCTGTCCTCCTCCTGCAGGGTGATACAGACAGAAGGGAGCTATGAGTCTGTCCTCCTCCTGCAGGGTGATACAGACAGAAGGGAGCTATGAGTCTGTCCTCCTCCTGCAGGGTGATACAGACAGAAGGGAGCTATGAGTCTGTCCTCCTCCTGCAGGGTGATACAGACAGAAGGGAGCTATGAGTCTGTCCTCCTCCTGCAGGGTGATACAGACAGAAGGGAGCTATGAGTCTGTCCTCCTCCTGCAGGGTGATACAGACAGAAGGGAGCTATGAGTCTGTCCTCCTCCTGCAGGGTGATACAGACAGAAGGGAGCTATGAGTCTGTCCTCCTCCTGCAGGGTGATACAGACAGAAGGGAGCTATGAGTCTGTCCTCCTCCTGCAGGGTGATACAGACAGAAGGGAGCTATGAGTCTGTCCTCCTCCTGCAGGGTGATACAGACAGAAGGGAGCTATGAGTCTGTCCTCCTCCTGCAGGGTGATACAGACAGAAGGGAGCTATGAGTCTGTCCTCCTCCTGCAGGGTGATACAGACAGAAGGGAGCTATGAGTCTGTCCTCCTCCTGCAGGGTGATACAGACAGAAGGGAGCTATGAGTCTGTCCTCCTCCTGCAGGGTGATACAGACAGAAGGGAGCTATGAGTCTGTCCTCCTCCTGCAGGGTGATACAGACAGAAGGGAGCTATGAGTCTGTCCTCCTCCTGCAGGGTGATACAGACAGAAGGGAGCTATGAGTCTGTCCTCCTCCTGCAGGGTGATACAGACAGAAGGGAGCTATGAGTCTGTCCTCCTCCTGCAGGGTGATACAGACAGAAGGGAGCTATGAGTCTGTCCTCCTCCTGCAGGGTGATACAGACAGAAGGGAGCTATGAGTCTGTCCTCCTCCTGCAGGGTGATACAGACAGAAGGGAGCTATGAGTCTGTCCTCCTCCTGCAGGGTGATACAGACAGAAGGGAGCTATGAGTCTGTCCTCCTCCTGCAGGGTGATACAGACAGAAGGGAGCTATGAGTCTGTCCTCCTCCTGCAGGGTGATACAGACAGAAGGGAGCTATGAGTCTGTCCTCCTCCTGCAGGGTGATACAGACAGAAGGGAGCTATGAGTCTGTCCTCCTCCTGCAGGGTGATACAGACAGAAGGGAGCTATGAGTCTGTCCTCCTCCTGCAGGGTGATACAGACAGAAGGGAGCTATGAGTCTGTCCTCCTCCTGCAGGGTGATACAGACAGAAGGGAGCTATGAGTCTGTCCTCCTCCTGCAGGGTGATACAGACAGAAGGGAGCTATGAGTCTGTCCTCCTCCTGCAGGGTGATACAGACAGAAGGGAGCTATGAGTCTGTCCTCCTCCTGCAGGGTGATACAGACAGAAGGGAGCTATGAGTCTGTCCTCCTCCTGCAGGGTGATACAGACAGAAGGGAGCTATGAGTCTGTCCTCCTCCTGCAGGGTGATACAGACAGAAGGGAGCTATGAGTCTGTCCTCCTCCTGCAGGGTGATACAGACAGAAGGGAGCTATGAGTCTGTCCTCCTCCTGCAGGGTGATACAGACAGAAGGGAGCTATGAGTCTGTCCTCCTCCTGCAGGGTGATACAGACAGAAGGGAGCTATGAGTCTGTCCTCCTCCTGCAGGGTGATACAGACAGAAGGGAGCTATGAGTCTGTCCTCCTCCTGCAGGGTGATACAGACAGAAGGGAGCTATGAGTCTGTCCTCCTCCTGCAGGGTGATACAGACAGAAGGGAGCTATGAGTCTGTCCTCCTCCTGCAGGGTGATACAGACAGAAGGGAGCTATGAGTCTGTCCTCCTCCTGCAGGGTGATACAGACAGAAGGGAGCTATGAGTCTGTCCTCCTCCTGCAGGGTGATACAGACAGAAGGGAGCTATGAGTCTGTCCTCCTCCTGCAGGGTGATACAGACAGAAGGGAGCTATGAGTCTGTCCTCCTCCTGCAGGGTGATACAGACAGAAGGGAGCTATGAGTCTGTCCTCCTCCTGCAGGGTGATACAGACAGAAGGGAGCTATGAGTCTGTCCTCCTCCTGCAGGGTGATACAGACAGAAGGGAGCTATGAGTCTGTCCTCCTCCTGCAGGGTGATACAGACAGAAGGGAGCTATGAGTCTGTCCTCCTCCTGCAGGGTGATACAGACAGAAGGGAGCTATGAGTCTGTCCTCCTCCTGCAGGGTGATACAGACAGAAGGGAGCTATGAGTCTGTCCTCCTCCTGCAGGGTGATACAGACAGAAGGGAGCTATGAGTCTGTCCTCCTCCTGCAGGGTGATACAGACAGAAGGGAGCTATGAGTCTGTCCTCCTCCTGCAGGGTGATACAGACAGAAGGGAGCTATGAGTCTGTCCTCCTCCTGCAGGGTGATACAGACAGAAGGGAGCTATGAGTCTGTCCTCCTCCTGCAGGGTGATACAGACAGAAGGGAGCTATGAGTCTGTCCTCCTCCTGCAGGGTGATACAGACAGAAGGGAGCTATGAGTCTGTCCTCCTCCTGCAGGGTGATACAGACAGAAGGGAGCTATGAGTCTGTCCTCCTCCTGCAGGGTGATACAGACAGAAGGGAGCTATGAGTCTGTCCTCCTCCTGCAGGGTGATACAGACAGAAGGGAGCTATGAGTCTGTCCTCCTCCTGCAGGGTGATACAGACAGAAGGGAGCTATGAGTCTGTCCTCCTCCTGCAGGGTGATACAGACAGAAGGGAGCTATGAGTCTGTCCTCCTCCTGCAGGGTGATACAGACAGAAGGGAGCTATGAGTCTGTCCTCCTCCTGCAGGGTGATACAGACAGAAGGGAGCTATGAGTCTGTCCTCCTCCTGCAGGGTGATACAGACAGAAGGGAGCTATGAGTCTGTCCTCCTCCTGCAGGGTGATACAGACAGAAGGGAGCTATGAGTCTGTCCTCCTCCTGCAGGGTGATACAGACAGAAGGGAGCTATGAGTCTGTCCTCCTCCTGCAGGGTGATACAGACAGAAGGGAGCTATGAGTCTGTCCTCCTCCTGCAGGGTGATACAGACAGAAGGGAGCTATGAGTCTGTCCTCCTCCTGCAGGGTGATACAGACAGAAGGGAGCTATGAGTCTGTCCTCCTCCTGCAGGGTGATACAGACAGAAGGGAGCTATGAGTCTGTCCTCCTCCTGCAGGGTGATACAGACAGAAGGGAGCTATGAGTCTGTCCTCCTCCTGCAGGGTGATACAGACAGAAGGGAGCTATGAGTCTGTCCTCCTCCTGCAGGGTGATACAGACAGAAGGGAGCTATGAGTCTGTCCTCCTCCTGCAGGGTGATACAGACAGAAGGGAGCTATGAGTCTGTCCTCCTCCTGCAGGGTGATACAGACAGAAGGGAGCTATGAGTCTGTCCTCCTCCTGCAGGGTGATACAGACAGAAGGGAGCTATGAGTCTGTCCTCCTCCTGCAGGGTGATACAGACAGAAGGGAGCTATGAGTCTGTCCTCCTCCTGCAGGGTGATACAGACAGAAGGGAGCTATGAGTCTGTCCTCCTCCTGCAGGGTGATACAGACAGAAGGGAGCTATGAGTCTGTCCTCCTCCTGCAGGGTGATACAGACAGAAGGGAGCTATGAGTCTGTCCTCCTCCTGCAGGGTGATACAGACAGAAGGGAGCTATGAGTCTGTCCTCCTCCTGCAGGGTGATACAGACAGAAGGGAGCTATGAGTCTGTCCTCCTCCTGCAGGGTGATACAGACAGAAGGGAGCTATGAGTCTGTCCTCCTCCTGCAGGGTGATACAGACAGAAGGGAGCTATGAGTCTGTCCTCCTCCTGCAGGGTGATACAGACAGAAGGGAGCTATGAGTCTGTCCTCCTCCTGCAGGGTGATACAGACAGAAGGGAGCTATGAGTCTGTCCTCCTCCTGCAGGGTGATACAGACAGAAGGGAGCTATGAGTCTGTCCTCCTCCTGCAGGGTGATACAGACAGAAGGGAGCTATGAGTCTGTCCTCCTCCTGCAGGGTGATACAGACAGAAGGGAGCTATGAGTCTGTCCTCCTCCTGCAGGGTGATACAGACAGAAGGGAGCTATGAGTCTGTCCTCCTCCTGCAGGGTGATACAGACAGAAGGGAGCTATGAGTCTGTCCTCCTCCTGCAGGGTGATACAGACAGAAGGGAGCTATGAGTCTGTCCTCCTCCTGCAGGGTGATACAGACAGAAGGGAGCTATGAGTCTGTCCTCCTCCTGCAGGGTGATACAGACAGAAGGGAGCTATGAGTCTGTCCTCCTCCTGCAGGGTGATACAGACAGAAGGGAGCTATGAGTCTGTCCTCCTCCTGCAGGGTGATACAGACAGAAGGGAGCTATGAGTCTGTCCTCCTCCTGCAGGGTGATACAGACAGAAGGGAGCTATGAGTCTGTCCTCCTCCTGCAGGGTGATACAGACAGAAGGGAGCTATGAGTCTGTCCTCCTCCTGCAGGGTGATACAGACAGAAGGGAGCTATGAGTCTGTCCTCCTCCTGCAGGGTGATACAGACAGAAGGGAGCTATGAGTCTGTCCTCCTCCTGCAGGGTGATACAGACAGAAGGGAGCTATGAGTCTGTCCTCCTCCTGCAGGGTGATACAGACAGAAGGGAGCTATGAGTCTGTCCTCCTCCTGCAGGGTGATACAGACAGAAGGGAGCTATGAGTCTGTCCTCCTCCTGCAGGGTGATACAGACAGAAGGGAGCTATGAGTCTGTCCTCCTCCTGCAGGGTGATACAGACAGAAGGGAGCTATGAGTCTGTCCTCCTCCTGCAGGGTGATACAGACAGAAGGGAGCTATGAGTCTGTCCTCCTCCTGCAGGGTGATACAGACAGAAGGGAGCTATGAGTCTGTCCTCCTCCTGCAGGGTGATACAGACAGAAGGGAGCTATGAGTCTGTCCTCCTCCTGCAGGGTGATACAGACAGAAGGGAGCTATGAGTCTGTCCTCCTCCTGCAGGGTGATACAGACAGAAGGGAGCTATGAGTCTGTCCTCCTCCTGCAGGGTGATACAGACAGAAGGGAGCTATGAGTCTGTCCTCCTCCTGCAGGGTGATACAGACAGAAGGGAGCTATGAGTCTGTCCTCCTCCTGCAGGGTGATACAGACAGAAGGGAGCTATGAGTCTGTCCTCCTCCTGCAGGGTGATACAGACAGAAGGGAGCTATGAGTCTGTCCTCCTCCTGCAGGGTGATACAGACAGAAGGGAGCTATGAGTCTGTCCTCCTCCTGCAGGGTGATACAGACAGAAGGGAGCTATGAGTCTGTCCTCCTCCTGCAGGGTGATACAGACAGAAGGGAGCTATGAGTCTGTCCTCCTCCTGCAGGGTGATACAGACAGAAGGGAGCTATGAGTCTGTCCTCCTCCTGCAGGGTGATACAGACAGAAGGGAGCTATGAGTCTGTCCTCCTCCTGCAGGGTGATACAGACAGAAGGGAGCTATGAGTCTGTCCTCCTCCTGCAGGGTGATACAGACAGAAGGGAGCTATGAGTCTGTCCTCCTCCTGCAGGGTGATACAGACAGAAGGGAGCTATGAGTCTGTCCTCCTCCTGCAGGGTGATACAGACAGAAGGGAGCTATGAGTCTGTCCTCCTCCTGCAGGGTGATACAGACAGAAGGGAGCTATGAGTCTGTCCTCCTCCTGCAGGGTGATACAGACAGAAGGGAGCTATGAGTCTGTCCTCCTCCTGCAGGGTGATACAGACAGAAGGGAGCTATGAGTCTGTCCTCCTCCTGCAGGGTGATACAGACAGAAGGGAGCTATGAGTCTGTCCTCCTCCTGCAGGGTGATACAGACAGAAGGGAGCTATGAGTCTGTCCTCCTCCTGCAGGGTGATACAGACAGAAGGGAGCTATGAGTCTGTCCTCCTCCTGCAGGGTGATACAGACAGAAGGGAGCTATGAGTCTGTCCTCCTCCTGCAGGGTGATACAGACAGAAGGG
Organism: Nanorana parkeri; assembly: GCF_000935625.1. Classification (NCBI taxonomy): domain Eukaryota; kingdom Metazoa; phylum Chordata; class Amphibia; order Anura; family Dicroglossidae; genus Nanorana; species Nanorana parkeri. Next base: position 209,845 of record NW_017307521.1, on the reverse strand, counting down.
AGCTATGAGTCTGTCCTCCTCCTGCAGGGTGATACAGACAGAAGGGAGCTATGAGTCTGTCCTCCTCCTGCAGGGTGATACAGACAGAAGGGAGCTATGAGTCTGTCCTCCTCCTGCAGGGTGATACAGACAGAAGGGAGCTATGAGTCTGTCCTCCTCCTGCAGGGTGATACAGACAGAAGGCAGCTATGAGTCTGTCCTCCTCCTGCAGGGTGATACAGACAGAAGGCAGCTATGAGTCTGTCCTCCTCCTGCAGGGTGACACAGACAGAAGGGGACTATGAGTCTGTCCTCCTCCTGCAGGGTGATACAGACAGAAGGGAGCTATGAGTCTATCCTCCTCCTGCAGGGTGACATAGACAGAAGGGGACTATGAGTCTGTCCTCCTCCTGCAGGGTGATACAGACAGAAGGGAGCTATGAGTCTATCCTCCTCCTGCAGGGTGACATAGACAGAAGGGGACTATGAGTCTGTCCTCCTCCTGCAGGGTGATACAGACAGAAGGGAGCTATGAGCCTGTCCTCCTGCAGGGTGATACAGACAGAAGGGAGCTATGAGTCTGTCCCCCTCCTGCAGGGTGATACAGACAGAAATGAGCTATGAGTCTGTCCCCTTCCTGTGCAACATAAGAAGCAGAGGTACTGAGCTCCCCTAGAGACAAGCATTGATCATCCATTGGCCAGAAAACGCAGAGCAGTCCTTTGGAACAGAAAGTATTTACAAGTCTTGTTTCATTATGCGCACCGAAAACAAGGACATCACATGTCATGTTAAGGTAATAGGTGACTCCATGCAAATAATTTCTTTATGCCCCTGTGGCCACTGGTTTGTGAGACAATTAATTCCAAACCCCATACAGCTGTTACAGGCTACTTGGCAATCATTAGTGCAATGCATGGAAACACAAACTTCTATGAATGAAGAGAGGACAGAAGGTCAGACGAAGATAAAGGTACCAAAGATAAATTATTAAATGAAAAGGGTGTAAAAGAAGAAGGCCGTACCCAAAATCCATCTATGTAGCAGTGCCAGGGACCTGTGGCCTTTTTAGTACCATCACTACTAGCTAGCACAGAATAGGGGAATGTATGTTTTATTTACCATACTCTGCATCCTCTGATTGTCCACTCAGATTGGAAATGCCTTTTTGTACAGTCCATTCATCGTTGTTATCTTCGTACCATTTGTCATCATTATCAGCTAACATGTTCCTGCAAACACAAAAGAATCCCAAACATTCACAACAGGGTCCGTTTACCCTTTATGACTTAAAGAGTTACAGTACATCACTCAAAGTTGATATCTGCATGGCTGGCAGATGATGGCGAGTGAAACCACCTAACAGCTCTTATATCTCTTGGAGATTCAATTGGTGAGATCTCTGTGCCAAGTTCCCGGGGTCTGCACACCTGTTGTGCTCATTATAAGAGGGTTCAATGAGAGGGCTATAAGTCCTTCCTCCTGCAGGGTGATACAGACAGAAGGGGGGCTATGAGTCTGTCCTTCTCCTGCAGGGTGATACAGACAGAAGGGAGCTATGAGTCTGTCCTCCTCCTGCAGGGTGATACAGACAGTAGGGAGCTATGAGTCTGTCCTCCTCCTGCAGGGTGATACAGACAGTAGGGAGCTATGAGTCTGTCCTCCTCCTGCAGGGTGATACAGACAGTAGGGAGCTATGAGTCTGTCCTCCTCCTGCAGGGTGATACAGACAGTAGGGAGCTATGAGTCTGTCCTCCTCCTGCAGGGTGATACAGACAGTAGGGAGCTATGAGTCTGTCCTCCTCCTGCAGGGTGATACAGACAGTAGGGAGCTATGAGTCTGTCCTCCTCCTGCAGGGTGATACAGACAGTAGGGAGCTATGAGTCTGTCCTCCTCCTGCAGGGTGATACAGACAGTAGGGAGCTATGAGTCTGTCCTCCTCCTGCAGGGTGATACAGACAGTAGGGAGCTATGAGTCTGTCCTCCTCCTGCAGGGTGATACAGACAGTAGGGAGCTATGAGTCTGTCCTCCTCCTGCAGGGTGATACAGACAGTAGGGAGCTATGAGTCTGTCCTCCTCCTGCAGGGTGATACAGACAGTAGGGAGCTATGAGTCTGTCCTCCTCCTGCAGGGTGATACAGACAGTAGGGAGCTATGAGTCTGTCCTCCTCCTGCAGGGTGATACAGACAGTAGGGAGCTATGAGTCTGTCCTCCTCCTGCAGGGTGATACAGACAGTAGGGAGCTATGAGTCTGTCCTCCTCCTGCAGGGTGATACAGACAGTAGGGAGCTATGAGTCTGTCCTCCTCCTGCAGGGTGATACAGACAGTAGGGAGCTATGAGTCTGTCCTCCTCCTGCAGGGTGATACAGACAGTAGGGAGCTATGAGTCTGTCCTCCTCCTGCAGGGTGATACAGACAGTAGGGAGCTATGAGTCTGTCCTCCTCCTGCAGGGTGATACAGACAGTAGGGAGCTATGAGTCTGTCCTCCTCCTGCAGGGTGATACAGACAGTAGGGAGCTATGAGTCTGTCCTCCTCCTGCAGGGTGATACAGACAGTAGGGAGCTATGAGTCTGTCCTCCTCCTGCAGGGTGATACAGACAGTAGGGAGCTATGAGTCTGTCCTCCTCCTGCAGGGTGATACAGACAGTAGGGAGCTATGAGTCTGTCCTCCTCCTGCAGGGTGATACATAGAAGGGAGCTATGAGTCTGTCCTCCTCCTTCAGGGTGATACAGACAGTAGGGAGCTATGCGTCTTTCCTCCTCCTGCAGGGTGACACAGACAGAAGGGAGCTATGAGTCTGTCCTCCTCCTGCAGGGTGATACAGACAGAAGGGGGCTACGAGTCTGTCCTCCTCCTGCAGGGTGATACAGACAGAAGGGAGCTATGAGTCTGTCCTCCTCCTGCAGGGTGATACAGACAGAAGGGAGCTATGAGTCTGTCCTCCTCCTGCAGGTGATACAGACAGAAGGGAGCTACGAGACATCACTGCTTCCCTATAGAGAGCAAGGGTCCTACTCTGTAGAAAGCTGGCAGGGGACGGGCTTTTCTACTCTGGCTGTGGCTACTTTTTAAATAAATCTGAAAGACTTTGCACACCTTTTATTTTGATGCACCTGAAATGTATTTGTCCAATTTAAACTAAAATGTTGAGTGGGCTTCAAGCCTCGCTTAGTCATTACATTTGACATGTTTAATGTATTTGTTTTAACATAGTTCAAAGTAGAGGTCAAGCTAAATCTTTATTTTGTAACAAGTAGGGAATGAGTTTACCTGATGTCAGGTGTTCATTGCTCTCTTTGTCCTGATCCATGCAAAATGTCCCCTAACTTCCTGTCCCATCATCACAGCAGGAAGTGAGGAAATTATCAGCAACAAGGACTCAAACAACCTGTACCCTCCCTACTAATAAAGGTGTTTTTATTACAGTCTGTGTTCCATATTCCCAAACTCCCTGTCTCAGTGACACATCAGTGAGGGGATAGCCCTCCACTGGGGACACAAACAGCAAAATAAAACTGCCAGAGGTTCTAACCTTTTCACAGTTTTTCCAGTGAAAAAAAAAAAAAGACTTACTCTTTATTCCCACGCTTTGCACGGAACAGAAAGAATCCGCCGGCAGCAATTACAATAACCAACCCGGCAATGGCTGCTCCAGCTCCTCCATACACACCAGATTTCAGCATCCGCCCACCACACTTTGGAGATGTATAAATGTATGTATTGGTTTTAGGACACCTGCAATGGAAAAGAAAATATATTTTTACCCAATTCATATTTAGCCGATATACAATTTTAAAGAGTATCTATTCTAAACCCAAAACCTTTTTTTTTTTTTTTTATAAAGTAGGAAAGGGCTAAGCGGACCTTTACCCCATTGACAAAAAAATCACATCAGCATACAGCTCTGCATGCTGATATGAAATAATCTTACAGTCATTAACATATTTTTTTTTTTACTTCCTGGTTCACTTGGGGACAAATGATTTAACCGTGCCCAAGCATTGCATCCTGGGAAGGTTACATCAGCAGAGCATTGCTGGGAAATCTCATCTGTAGCCTCACAAGATCTCAGGGAAAGGCATTTTCCTCCCCTGAGATGATGTGCATGGGCACATGTCATAGTCACATGTGCCAGAGTTCCAGGAAGTAAAGGGAGGAATATTAATCTGCCCTTACCAACAATGGCCACTGTGAGAAGAAAGGAGAGGTAAAGAGATATAAGGAATGTGTAAAGAATGTAAACTTAGACACCCCCAAAATAATATTCTAATAGCATGTTAAGGTTCTCTTAGTGAGGACACAGTGACACTCTAAGCTAAACTCCTGTTGGTAGAGAGAGGACACAGTGACACTCCAAGCTAAACTCCTGTTGGTAGAGAGAGGACACATTTACCAGAGCACCTGCTGCACTGTAAGTGGAAAGGGAAACTTAGTTACTTGTTTCTGAGGGAACTTTCCTGTCAGTTACACACTTGTTCCCTCAGTGATGAGTGTCCTCCATTCTATTGCAGGTAAGGGAGATGATTCTTATAACTGGGAATATAATAGATTGAACTGGTCTAGCTAATGTTCCAGTGACAAGTGAAAGTAAATGCAGTGTGATTATAGGACAGGTGGCATCTTCCTTAGTGCAGCTTTGGGGGAGGATGTTCCCAGCAGACAGAGCACATGTTGATTCTGCATTTGGATGTTAATCACAATAATTCTGTACTGTACCTGCACAGTTGTTATGCTTTATATACTGTATTATACTGTATTATTGTTTAGTCAGTTACACACTTGTTCCCTCAGTGATGAGTGTCCTCCATTCTATTGCAGTTCATATTAAAGCACCCTAATTTCACCCAACCCCGATCGCACTGTGGAGTTTATTCGTCAGAAGTGCAACAAATGCAAAAAATAAAAAGCCAGCAATTATCTAGAAGTATGTGTTTGTAGATTGTCATTATTAGACATTTTTAAAGGTGTCTTTGTTGTTATTTTGAATATATGGGTAAAGTTCCTCTTTAAACCCCTACTTTTCTTTTTTGGCTGTATCCTGTTCCTGAAGATTTTTTTGGGCTGTAGCCTGATGATTTCTATTTACTTCCTGTTTCAGGAACAGGAAGTGAGAGGAAATATCTGCAATGTAAGGGGTAACCCCCTCTTGCCAACTTGTGAACAATTTGTCAATAGTTGTTCAGCTGTCAACAAGTGTCCCCACTTTAAGATATGCCCTCTACATCTGTTCCAGGGGTAGCTGGTGCATCCAAAACTTTAAAGAGGTTTCAGCTTTTGATAACTGCACATTAAAAATATAAAAATGAAATAAATCTTAAAAGATGAATATATGAAAAATTACTTTTCCATTCAAAATTGTAGCCGCCGTAATGTCCTAAGTCCTTTAAAAAATAAATAAATGCAATATGGTGACCTGGAGGCGTTCTGTTAGCATACGGAACACCCCCAGAAATGTCACTTCCTGCTTCTGTGATTGGCTGACTGATTTTCCCAGAAGTCTGCACTAAGATACAAGTATAATGTTTGCCGTGCAATAGGAATTTCATTTTTGGTGAGATACTCCCTAAGTGTTAATTACTACTAAAGGGATGCCGACACTGCACCTTTCCTCATTACAACACAGGAAGTCCACCAGCTGCTTATACTGAACCCAGACCCTTCCAATCAGGAATCAGTCCGGAAAGGACATGGTCTATTCTTATAGAATAATTGTTCTCTGTACTTAATTTTGCTCTGGAATGCAAGGAGAGGGGGCTGGGCAGGTTAATGTCAACATAATTAACCCTGTCTGTACTGTGCTGGCAGATCTCACTAGATTTGACTACTGTCTGTCCTAACAAAGGGTTAAAGATATAGAAGCAGTGCATGAGGGGAAGCTTGTCCATTCCTGGTCATCCTATGGGGCAGATGAGTTTTCTTGTCACATGGAAATTGAGAGAGAAGCTTTCAAAGGCATTACACTTTAGGCCCCGTTTATGTGGGCGGTACAATCTGGTTCAGTTTTACAGGTGCACCAATCGGATGCCTAATGCTAGTCTATGGGGAGCCGGGTGTAAATAGACGGGCATCTGTTTAGAGCTGGTTACCCCTGTCTCCAGCCAGTCCAGAAAAACAAGTGGATAAGAGATGTTTCGCTGGACCTGATCGTGCCAGATCGGGGGTAATCTGATGTAAACAGACACACATCCATTTACAGCTGATTCCCCATAGACAGACATGGGGTCCGGTAACTGCAGTTTTACAAAAAAATTACAGATGTGGATGTCACAGTGTAGACTGCTGTGATCTGGAGAGGATCCATGCACAGATCCTTACCTGATCAGCACATGTGAAAGAGACCTTAGAAACAAATACAAAGAACACTAAATTAAATAAACTACTTAAACCCCCCCCCCCC
>NW_017307521.1:155578-203265 GCF_000935625.1 Nanorana parkeri | reverse complement strand
GTGTAAAGAATGTAAACTTAGACACCCCCAAAATAATATTCTAATAGCATGTTAAGGTTCTCTTAGTGAGGACACAGTGACACTCTAAGCTAAACTCCTGTTGGTAGAGAGAGGACACAGTGACACTCCAAGCTAAACTCCTGTTGGTAGAGAGAGGACACATTTACCAGAGCACCTGCTGCACTGTAAGTGGAAAGGGAAACTTAGTTACTTGTTTCTGAGGGAACTTTCCTGTCAGTTACACACTTGTTCCCTCAGTGATGAGTGTCCTCCATTCTATTGCAGGTAAGGGAGATGATTCTTATAACTGGGAATATAATAGATTGAACTGGTCTAGCTAATGTTCCAGTGACAAGTGAAAGTAAATGCAGTGTGATTATAGGACAGGTGGCATCTTCCTTAGTGCAGCTTTGGGGGAGGATGTTCCCAGCAGACAGAGCACATGTTGATTCTGCATTTGGATGTTAATCACAATAATTCTGTACTGTACCTGCACAGTTGTTATGCTTTATATACTGTATTATACTGTATTATTGTTTAGTCAGTTACACACTTGTTCCCTCAGTGATGAGTGTCCTCCATTCTATTGCAGTTCATATTAAAGCACCCTAATTTCACCCAACCCCGATCGCACTGTGGAGTTTATTCGTCAGAAGTGCAACAAATGCAAAAAATAAAAAGCCAGCAATTATCTAGAAGTATGTGTTTGTAGATTGTCATTATTAGACATTTTTAAAGGTGTCTTTGTTGTTATTTTGAATATATGGGTAAAGTTCCTCTTTAAACCCCTACTTTTCTTTTTTGGCTGTATCCTGTTCCTGAAGATTTTTTTGGGCTGTAGCCTGATGATTTCTATTTACTTCCTGTTTCAGGAACAGGAAGTGAGAGGAAATATCTGCAATGTAAGGGGTAACCCCCTCTTGCCAACTTGTGAACAATTTGTCAATAGTTGTTCAGCTGTCAACAAGTGTCCCCACTTTAAGATATGCCCTCTACATCTGTTCCAGGGGTAGCTGGTGCATCCAAAACTTTAAAGAGGTTTCAGCTTTTGATAACTGCACATTAAAAATATAAAAATGAAATAAATCTTAAAAGATGAATATATGAAAAATTACTTTTCCATTCAAAATTGTAGCCGCCGTAATGTCCTAAGTCCTTTAAAAAATAAATAAATGCAATATGGTGACCTGGAGGCGTTCTGTTAGCATACGGAACACCCCCAGAAATGTCACTTCCTGCTTCTGTGATTGGCTGACTGATTTTCCCAGAAGTCTGCACTAAGATACAAGTATAATGTTTGCCGTGCAATAGGAATTTCATTTTTGGTGAGATACTCCCTAAGTGTTAATTACTACTAAAGGGATGCCGACACTGCACCTTTCCTCATTACAACACAGGAAGTCCACCAGCTGCTTATACTGAACCCAGACCCTTCCAATCAGGAATCAGTCCGGAAAGGACATGGTCTATTCTTATAGAATAATTGTTCTCTGTACTTAATTTTGCTCTGGAATGCAAGGAGAGGGGGCTGGGCAGGTTAATGTCAACATAATTAACCCTGTCTGTACTGTGCTGGCAGATCTCACTAGATTTGACTACTGTCTGTCCTAACAAAGGGTTAAAGATATAGAAGCAGTGCATGAGGGGAAGCTTGTCCATTCCTGGTCATCCTATGGGGCAGATGAGTTTTCTTGTCACATGGAAATTGAGAGAGAAGCTTTCAAAGGCATTACACTTTAGGCCCCGTTTATGTGGGCGGTACAATCTGGTTCAGTTTTACAGGTGCACCAATCGGATGCCTAATGCTAGTCTATGGGGAGCCGGGTGTAAATAGACGGGCATCTGTTTAGAGCTGGTTACCCCTGTCTCCAGCCAGTCCAGAAAAACAAGTGGATAAGAGATGTTTCGCTGGACCTGATCGTGCCAGATCGGGGGTAATCTGATGTAAACAGACACACATCCATTTACAGCTGATTCCCCATAGACAGACATGGGGTCCGGTAACTGCAGTTTTACAAAAAAATTACAGATGTGGATGTCACAGTGTAGACTGCTGTGATCTGGAGAGGATCCATGCACAGATCCTTACCTGATCAGCACATGTGAAAGAGACCTTAGAAACAAATACAAAGAACACTAAATTAAATAAACTACTTAAACCCCCCCCCCCTCCATGGATTATTTTGCCAAGCAACTTTTCCCCGTACAGCTCAATAAACAAAATAGGAAGTTTCCACTTTGGTGAAATGTTGCTGATGGTGAAACTGTTAAAGTTGCAGCAAAATCACTTTGCTCCTCCCTATTGATGAACGATCATGTGATCCATTCCATGCATGCATTTCCCGCCTCTGTACAATAGTCAGCTGTAGCTGATTTGCATTTAAGATTGGACATATACATGGAGAGAGGAGAACAGTGGAGTTTAAATGCTTTGGAAAATGTTGTTCCATTCTCTCAAACATTGCTTTAAAATATGCAATAGGAAGGGACAGCAACATGGCGGTATAGAGGTAAATACACATATACTTTATGGCCAAACTATTGAGGACACTTGACTATGACACCTATTTGAGCTTCTTGAACATGCCATTCCAAAACTATGGCTATTAAATTGGAGTTGACCCCTACCATTTTGGCTACAACAGTCTCCACTCTCCTGGGACGGCTTTCCATGAGAATTTGGAGGGCCCGTGGGAATTTGTGCCAGTTTTGCTAAAAGTACTTTTGTAAGACCAAGTACTCATGTTGGGTTAGAAATCGACATTTCATTTCATCCCAAATGTGTACAATAGTATTAAGTATTAAGGTCAGAGTTCTATGAAGGCCACTTGAGTTCTTCAACACCAAACTCATCAAACCATGCTGTTCTGGAGCTTACTTTGTACACAGGGGCACAGTCATGCTTGGACAGAAAATTATCTTCACCACACTCTTTCTACAATGTTGGAAGCACCTAAATGTATAAAATGTCTCTTTATGCTGTAGCATTAACAGTACCCTTTACTGGAAACACTTGAACTCCTGAATTATTTGGAGGGTTGTCCATATTGATATATGTGATGATCAGATGTCCACAAAGTTTTGACCATATAATGTATCAATAATCAATACTTACAGGCACTGAAGTCCAGTTTGGTTATTGATTTCACATCTGCCACTTTTACAGTTATAGAAATTTGGTGAAGAAGGATGGCAGTGAGACAAACAGTTTATTTTATCATGAGTCCTGACGGGAGTATAAAACATTTTATAGCCTTCTGGAACCACCCTTGAGCACATTTCTATAAAAGCAAAATAAATAAACATAGTCAATGTATAATATACAAAGTGTAAGGGTCATGGAGAAGTTCTTGGTCCTTTAACAGATCATATATATAGGTGAACAAACATGTCAGTTGTAGCCAAACACATAATACAGTTTTAACCAGTTTAACCAAATAATAAAAATAATGTTTTGTATGTATCAATTAATAACCTACAAAGTGTGTGAACAGAAACAAACGTATAATAAATCAATATTTGGTGTGGCCATCTTTTGCCTTTGAAACAGCAATAATTCTCACAGGTACACTAGCATTCAGGAAGGGCTTGCTCACACGGTAGACCATCCTCTAAAATGCTCCATGTTAACAGATGGGCTAGTGTGTTCTGTTCTTTGATGAATGTGCAGTGTGATGCGCGGTTATAGGCGTTGTTCAGTTGCTGAAAATCACCAGTCACCGCCAGTGGCGACTCTAGGAACAATATATAGGGGGGGCACATAAGATACCACAGTCAAAACTGGGGGGGCACTAATTATTTTCACCACTAAATCATACCACTGAAAAAAACTAAAGAAGTATATATAAATAATCCCCAAAAAAAACAAAACAAAAGCACATAACTCTAACTCAGCCTGTTCGTGGCTGTTTATAGAGTAATTTTGTAAGCCTATATTATATTTGTTTGTACTCATATGTGTCTGACTTAGAAAAAAAACAATAAAACGTTGAAAAAAAATTCCCATAGACTTTAACTGGGGGGCAATTGCCCCCCCTCGCCCCCCTGTAGCGACGCCACTGGTCACCGCATATAGTGTGACTGTGACCGTAATGTGACCTTAAGGGTTTTGCAGGCATATGGTCAAGTCCATCATTACACAATGATACCAAACAGGTGCTAATGATCTAGGAAGAATAAAACTGTTTGACGTCCTGCTCTATTAACAAGGAAAGGTCACTGAAGACAGTTAAAATTAAATATCTTATGCAACTGCAAAACTGAGCACAGCAATAAGACACAGGGTCGTCCTCCTGCATCAACAAGGTCTCACGTAGGCAGAGGTTTCAAGGAAGACAGGTGTTTCCAGATGTGCTGCCCAAGCTCTTCTGCAGAAGTTCAAAGGATCCAGTAATGGTGATGACCAAAACCAAAGTGGTCAGCTAAGGAAACCTAGTGCAGCAGGTAAAAGATTGAACATGCTGACTTTCCTTCACAATCAGATGATGTGTAGTGGCAACATTAGCTCATAAATGGCAGGAACCAGTGGGACCCTGGTATACCCACCTACAGTCCAGTCTGGTCACAATGGAACTTACAGCTAAAAATCCATACCTCCAACATGGAAACAATGCCAAGCCACTTGCTTATGCACAAAAACACTAGAACTATTGCACAAAAAAAGTAGCAGCAGGTGCTCTGGACTAATGAGTTCAAATTTAAAATATTTGGCTGTAACAAAAGGCAAGTTGGTTGCCAAAGACCTGGATAGTGTTACAAAGATGTGTCTGCAGGCAACAGTGAAGCATGGTGGAGGTTACTGGCAGGTTGGGGGCTGCAGTTCTGCACATAGCATTGGGATTTTGTCAGAATTAATGGTCTCCTCAGTACTAAAACGTACAGGCAGATACTTACCCCATCATTAAATACTGTCAAGAGGTATCTGATCAGTACCATATTCTGCAGAAGAACAATGGCCCCAAACATACAGCCAAGTCATAAAGAACCATATTCAGTAAAACGAAGAACAGGCCTTGGAAGAGATGTTCTTCACAGAGCCCTGGTCAACATCATTGAGTCTACCTGGGATTACATGAAGAAACAGAAGCAATGGAGACAAACTGTGTACAAGTGTACCTAGGAGAATGGATGCTGTTTTAAAGGCAAAGGCTGGACACAGTATTGATTTGATTTCGGGGGGTTGTTTATGTTCTTTGTATATTGTTAATTGATAAATAAAATTATTCTTTGCATTATTTTTTGAAGGAAACAATGCTCTTTACAGCATTTTTTTTTTTTACATTCCTGTGTCTAATCGTGCATCTATGTGTGTAAAACATCAGCCATTTATCTTTATGGTGAATGAACTGTAGCAGGGCTGTCGTTCCGGGATGGGGGGTAGGGGACTTGTATTGGGAAAGAAGTAGGTTCTGAGGCAAACAAAAACCCATCTACACTGTACAAAAAAAAAGAAACAAAAAAAATGAAATATAGAGTGTTTTTACAGTGCTATTAACCCCTTCCCGACCCATGATGGAATTATCCTGTCAACATTGTTAAGTTCATCAACGACTGGTGATGGGATAATTCCATCATACGGTACAATGAGCACTGGTCCGTGAAGCGCCAGAAATTATGTTTCTATTTTTTTTGTATCACATCATGCGTGATCAGTAATCAGTGATTATGATAGCACTTGACAAGTGCAAATGATAATAAATAAATAAAAAGTAAAATCATTCTATATCTTTTCCCTGGTGTTTTTGGCTTTAGAAAAAAGCATTAGAAAAAAAATTAAACCCCAAAAATGTTTGGAAAAATGTAAAGAGACAGTATAAAATGATAATACTGTAAATAATAATAATTATATCATTAGTATTATTATTATTAATAATAATATTACTATTATTTTCCTTTTTCCAGTATATTTTATTGTTATATGTAAAAAAAAAACCAATAGAATATAGTGCTGTGAGGCAAAACTAAAGAGCAATTTTGGTGAACACAAATCCCCTGATCTTCCCTAGTAGAGATTACAATAGTATGACAAAGCCTGTCTTCTTTGTATGAAATATAGGACAATATAGGAAAATTCTCACTTACCCTGATCAGTGGGTACATTCACCTTACTTAAATATGGTTTTTCACTAAAACAGAACGGATTATCTACAATAGAAAGTAAATTAGGTAGATTAATCAACTTAATTCTATTAGTGGTACTTTATCTCATTATATTTCAGTTTTCATCTGCATTTATCCCTTCCTACCTAGGAATGATCTTCCGCTTTGGGACGACTATGAGCAGAGGCAGCTCTAGACTTTGTGAGGTCTTATGCGAAATGCAAATGTGACGCTCCCACCCACACCCATAATGAAAAACTAGGAATACACTGATACCATTTTTGCCTGATCAAGTACAAGTACCGATACTTTTCCTCTAGTCCTCACCGATACCAATTACTGATACCTTTTTTTAGTGTCATGGGACAGTTTTTCTAAAACATTACAGACTAATGATTTTAGGACAGTGGTGGAGCACCAGAGCCCAGTCCCAGCTTCAACCGCTGCAACCCTGGTAGTTCTGCCACTGACTCCGAGCTTTAGAGGGACTACAAATCACAGCAATACATTATACAGCAATACAGAATACCACCAGCAACATGGGACTACAAGCTCAGCAATTCATTATACAGCAATGCAGAATACCACAGGCTATAGAGGACTACATATCCCAGCAATACATTATACAGCAATGCAGAATAATACCAGCTATAGAGGACTACAAATCCCAGCAATACATTATACAGCAATGCAGAATAACATGAAGCTACTTTTTCTATGTTGCCTATTAGGGCTGTGCAGCATCTCAGGAGGCTGTGCGGGCTTTGACCAGTGCCCTGTGTTTTACTGATCACTCAGAGATTGGAGAACGGATAAAACATTTGCAAAACGTGCAAAAATGCGCTAAATATGCTGGATAATTATGCATGCTAATATGCACAAAAACAATGACGATCGCCCGCACCAGAACATGTGGCACATCAATACCTCCGTTTTGGTCCAGTGCAATCGGAAAAAAATGCTGCATGCACTACTTGTTCCGATCGCACAGTGCAGGCGATCACACTATGGGCAGGAAGCATGGCTGCGGTGCCATTGAACCCAATGCACCACCACACCCCCTCCCACCCCAGAACGCAGGGGGAGCGTTTACTATAGGATACAGTGCGTTCCAGCAGCTAACTGCGCTGGAACACACTGTAACTCGTGTGAACAAGCCCTAATAGCAGAAAGTCACCCAGCCAGTAACAAAGTGCTAATTAGAGAACACTAGAAAAGTCTGCATACAGGTACACACACACAAACGTATGTATACTCATACACAGAGAAGACAATAACGTGCAGTTCAGTGAGCATACAATGCTGGCACTCACCCACTTGTTCCAGCCTCTCACTCCTTCTATTCGAATCCAGCATCACACAGCCGCTGCTCGGCTCCCACTGGCTGTCCCGAGTTCACTCTGTACTGAAACCCTCAAAGTGCCAGCCAGGCGGAGGGCAGCGTGCCCAGTGATCAGAAATAGTACACAGCCCGGAAGCTGAAGGGATACATTGTGAGAGGGGGAAGGAGGTGTGGAGAGGCCCCAGTCTGAGGGCTGGTGCAGACTTGGGTTCAAGGACTGCGCAATTGTGTTTCTTGCAGCAATCGCTGAAAAAAGGTACATGGAACTTTCTTCGCACCACACACCGCACATTTTTTTTAACCGCAATCGTGTGCAATTGCACAGGTGGAATCGCGCCGAGAAACCGCGCAATCTGCCTGGAGTGTCATTACAAAATAATGGCACCACCAGTGAAATCAGCGGTAGTGTGTGACTCCGTGCACGATTATCGCGCGGTCACGGACGGACGTCGGAATGTGAGCAATAATTTTATGGCCATCAATCACTCGTAAAACACTAAACTGATGAACGGTAAAAGCTTTTAAAGTGTCCTCTATGGGAAATTTGGGGTATTGAAGTTTTTTGCGGCTTCACGTGCGAACGTAATTTTAAAGCTTGATATGTTTGGTATCTACTTACCCAATGTGACCCCGTCTTTCATATTTTACCAATAAATTGGGTAATATATTCTGTTTCTGTGCACTAAACTTCATTTTAGTGTATTTTATCATAAAAAACTGGTTTGATAAACATTTGTGCAAATACCGTGCAACATAAAAAATTGCAACTAGCATTTTCTTATTCTACAGGGCCTCTGCTTTCAGAAAATATATCATTGTTTGGGGGTCTGAAGCTGTTTTCTAGCCAAAAATTCAGATTCTAACATGTGCGCGCAAATAGTAAGAAATTGCTCTGGACAGCAAGTGGTTAAACAAGGCAGCAAGTAAACCTGTGAGTTTTTTGGTCCCAAGTAAGTAATTACTATATACACTGAGTGGCCAGATTATTATGACCACCTGACGTTTGTACGCAAATTAGCTATAATTTGGCGCTGAAGTTGCTAAAGGGCCAGACCATTATAAATAGGGAAGCAGGTTGTTTACCACGACAGTAGAAGTGATTTGTTTCTGAAGATACGGGGAAACAACGCGATTTAACAGCCTTTGAATGTGGGATGATTATTGACGCTCTGAGCCATGGAGCGAGTATCAGCAAAACAGCAGAATTCGTTAAATGTTCAAGAGCAGCTGTTGTTAAAGGAGAACTATGAGGTGAGTGCTTTTCACTCACCTCATAGTTCTAGCCGACCTGTGACAATGAGACTATCACAGGTCGGCTCAGTAGATCGGGGGGTGAGCGAACACATACCGGCGTTCCCTCACCTCTCGATCCTGTCACGGCTCTCTGCCGTGACAGGGGAGGGGGCTGGATTCCCCGCTCCGATCCGCCAGCGCTGACTGGTGGAACGGACGGGGGAGTGGGCCGGTACAGCTGGCTCTGCCTTTAGATAGGCAGAGCCAGTTGTCAGTCACGCAGCTGGGCGGATCCCGGCACAATTGGCGGGATCCGCTTCAGCTGCGGCGTCTCAGTATATCGCGAGCTACAGCTGGCGGTATACTGAGCCTAGGGTGATGGGAGGACGCTAGTTTGTGGCCTCCCGTTACCCTAAGGAGAACTATGGGGAAAAGACTTAACCCCATAGTTCTCCTTTAAAGTGTTTAAAGACTGGACTGTCGAAAATCTGGGTCTGAACGTGCGAATTGTGGCAGTCAGTGACTAGTCAATGTTATGTCATTTCAGTCATTGACATGCCGTGACTGCCATTTCAATGATATAGCCATCAAAAGGCACAACCAAATACCCTCTTTCCTTATGAAGACAAAAAGAAGAATACTTACCGTCTTCGGCTTCGGTGCAGGTTTCATTCCTTTGATTTTCCAACTCTTTCTTTAGCATCTCAAACATTTCATTATATATCTCAGTCAAATTATCAGAATATTCCAGCTCTATGATCACCTCATGGTCGACAATAACACTTCCGCGCCTAGAAGAAATGCATCCAAAGGGCTTTACTTTAAAATATTTTATAATATACTGCAAAGAGAATTAAAGAAATAGAGTGGTATAATCCTAGAGTAGTACACACATTTTTTACCCTGAAAGATCAGTCAAAAAATGGGAGATGATGTTAGATTCCATTATGTTCCTAAAATATTGTTTATGTTTGAGCCTGCACTCAAATTCGAATGATTCCACCTAAAACCTAAACATCAAATTTAGAGGTAGGGCAAAATGATAGGTCCCTAGCCAATAGTTTCACCTAACTATCTATCACTTTCCTTGATGAATGAATCACTGAGCTCTCTTCTGATGTAGCATTCACTTACACTTTTTTTTTAGATGAAAATGTCAAGGGACCATGTCTCCATTGCCCATGGTTTTCTTTGTTCTTATCCCCTTACCTTTTTGCAGGTATCTCATGTTTTATTGTATCCCCCCACATATTTCATTCATAATACATACAATACCTTTGAGCCCAAGGGCTGACTGGCAACTTTTAGCCCAGGGTGCAAGTACAACCCAGAGGCCCATGGTGCGGCAACTTGGCCCCCCTCCCGCTCTGCCTCTTCCCCGCCTTCTCCCCGCCTGTCTGCCACTTTTGCCATCCATGTAACAGTAGTTTGAATGTATTTATCGGTTTAGGAAATGTAAAGCACACTGGTAGTGGAGGGATGCCTCGTCAAGTCTGTGCGTGTGCATGACTGCTGCGACCCTGGTAGTTCTGCCACTAACTCAGAAATACATTGTACAGCATTGCAGAATGGCATTGGCTATAGAGGACTACAATTCCAAGCAATACATTACACAACAATGCAGAATACCATCGGCTATACTGGACTACAAATCCCAGCAATAAGGACTACCAACAGCTATAGAGTACTACAATTCCCAGCAATACCATTATACAGCAATGCAGAACAGCATCAGCTACAGAGGACTACAAATCTCAGCAATACGTTATACAGCGCAATGCAGAATAATATGAAGCTACATACTCTGTTGCTCTGGGTTCTCCGCTCCAGCCAGCCGGATCGCATACCGAGGCGATCCGCGCTGGCTGTACCAGGTAGACGCGGCATGTTAGAGGGCCCCCTGCTGGAGCCTACCGAGCACCTCCTTGATGAGCAGCGGCCGCACCATTCACAGAGCCGTGTCAGATGCGGAGAGCGGGCGGCCGGGTGCAGGTGGCAGCGGCCGGGGTCAAGGGGCCGTTCGCGGTGGCATCAGAGAGGCCCGGGGGGCAATTGCCACCCTGCCCCCCGGCCCAGTCCGCCCCTGCCTGACCAGGGGGTGATGCAGACTGCTACTGGGCATTAAAGAACACCAACAGGAGCTTGTGGAGGTCCAGGCGTGGGTCCAGCATTGCCCATGCAGGGTGGCTGCCTTTTGTGATGCATGCCTGATAAGATCCCCATTGGGGTAAGGAAGAAAACCTTGCCTAAGACTTATGTTTCCCAGAAATTATTCTCCGATTGCTGGGTTTACTGTGCGGTCTACTCCTTCACATCTGGAACATGATTTAAGCCTCATATTTAGGTGAAGTGGCTGGTTTTTTTTTTGGCCCTTGGATGCAATGGGTCACAGTCTAGAATTTACAGATGTGAGCATGTGTGTGTCTGTTTATTGTCAGTGTGTCACTCTAGTGAAGGGGACCCTAGGTGGTGACGAAATGTTGGCTATCCAACTTACACGACATTATGCGTTCATAATAAATTGTGTAAACTGACATTTCTGTAGTGAATTCCTGTTCTATTATATGGTTTCCACTGTTGGTGGGCAGCTTGGTCTGATACAGGAAATGTAAAATAGCAGATAGGAAAAAACTGTTTAATTTTTCCACTGCTGATTACTCTGCAACAGGACACCATTCTCTTCCCAAAACTTCAGACTTTGATTTTTTCCCACTGCTAATTCCTCGGCAACAGAGTAGCAAACAATCCCCACCGCCTCATGCTTTGATTTTCCCACTGCCAATACTTTGGCAACAGAGTACCAAACAATCCCCAACACCTCATGCTTTGATTTTTCCACTGATAATTACTCAGCAACATACAATTCTCAAAGCCTTAAACTTTAACCCACCAATCACACCCTTCCCTATTACACCCCAGGTGACTTTTCTAAAAACACAGAGTCCCTACTATTTCTCCTCCCCGCCCTCTCCTCCCAGAGCCCATTTTGCAACCCTAATATATAAGCCAACATTGCACTGGGTGACAGTAAAAGACGCTGCCCCTAATATCTAGGGTCAATTTTTTTCCAATATCTTACAAACAGATGCTGTCCATCAGGAACAGACACCGCCCCACAGCCCAGAGGTCAGAAAATGCCAGTCAATTACTCCTCCCTCATTCCTCCTCCTGTCCTCCTCTGGAGATTGAATAGAATAGAGAAACTCCTTTCAACCAAGCAAACCCCACCCCTGGCTCACCCACAGACACACCCACCTAGAATTGTTTCCTAGGTCACTGGAACACTATAAGTAGTCCTCAGCAGCCCCCTGCACATGTATATATACCATGAGGCTCTACCACATCTTAGCAAGGTACTGTCCCTCTACCTCTCTCTCTTCTAAAGAATATAATCTCCAACACCTGTGCACTGAAATCTTTATTAATGGCCTCCATTAAAAGCTTCTACCGAAAATATTGATGAAAATGATATATGTTATTCCTCCCTCCTGAGGAAGTGGCCAGCTAGAGCCACGAAACGCGTCAAGACAGTGTTTTTTATATCAATAAATACCTACTAAAGAACCACCTAGATGTCCATGGTCTTGTTTCTGGGCGCCTCTGCTATCACTGACTTTTGGGGTTCCTTTTTTAGCTGCCTGCCACAACAAACACTTCGGGAATCCTCAGCCACCAAGTCTGGAACCCGACACAGACCCTGACAAGCATCGAGCGCAACCATACACAAGATCTGACAACGAAGAAGACATCCTCTGTACGGGGACAGGCATATTCCCCGGGCGCTTTCATTGCCTGATATCCCTATGGGGACATCCCGCAACCACACCTTTTTCTCTCCCGGGACTTCTGCCCCTACTTTTCCTCTCCTCCTTTTTCCTGGAGTTTTTCCTTTTCAAGCTAAAATAGCAGATACACTGGCAGGATAAACAGGTACGGGGAACCCGGAAAAATCTATAAGTGCAGTTGGTGGATCTAAGTTGTGAAATCCAGGCAGAGGCGTCCCGAGGTGGGGGTAACACCCCGTGCGGGTACTGGGTGACACCACGCCGTGATGTCATTGCGCACGAGCATGATAATGTCACGTGATGTACCGCTGTTACCTGCTGGCGGCCATCTTGGTGATGAAAGAGAGTAGGGAGCTTTCACCGGGCGGGATAAGGTATGCCATCGAGTCCCCTCCTCTCTCAAACAACTGTCGCGCTCTCGGTCCATGACTGACACCCCTTCTGATGGTGTAACCCGAGTGCGGGCCACACCCCCCCTGTAATGCTCCTGAATCAGGGAAGGTCAGGCCGCAGCAACAAAATGAAGCTAAATCAGAGGGTTTTTTTGGTTAATAATGGTAACAGCGGTAATGAGAGACACCTGAGCTCAATTAACCCCTCCCCCTAACAAGAGCACTGCAACCTGAGGAGAAAAAAAAAAAAAACATCTTATGGGTGTTCTTGTTAGGCAGGACTTTTATGATCACAATTGTAACGTATAAGTTCACCTTGATAGCAGCTGAAATAAAAGTAAACAGGTTGTTTAAAAAAAAAAAAAAAAACTTACCTTATGTCTATAATTTTAACACCCTTGTAGCCCATCACATTCATATAGACTGTGTTCATCTGTGAAGAGAGAAGGAATTTTTTTTTTGGGCAGGATACAGTCCCACACAACTGAACAATACATCACATATCCCTCCAACACATGTGTGATGTCTCACCTCTTCCCTAAAATCCTCTTCAAATTTTGTTTTATTGTCTTCATATTCTTCAAATAACATCAGGGGAAATCGCAGGGTTACATTTACAAATGTGTCCACTTTTGCTTCTGTAAAGGAGTCAGTAAATACCTGTATTAGATATATCAGTTCATACATGTATCTATATAGAGATTTATGTGCAAAATGCCTTAAATCCCAACTCCAGGTCGGATTACCTTCTCAGGTTTCCAGCGGGCATAACTTCTTGTTCCTTAAGAGGAACAAGGAGTAGCAGCACAGTGATGAGCATGCCATTTGGTCATCTTTTGAGCACAATTGATTGGCTCCTTGTGCTGCTTTTTCCTCTAACACTCCAGCCCTGCTGTACCAGTGTATATGCACTGCTAGAGGCTAATGCCGGGTTCAGTTCCGATATTTACACTTCTTGTATTAAAAAAAATACATTGCTGTATTATTGATAGTTTAGCTGAAATCATTTGTGTCTTAATATCTGCATGGAGTTTATCTCAAGGTGATATTTACACACAAAACTGAAGGGGGCAGTCCCTCATTTCCCTACATCCTTCTCCTCAACTGTCCCTTACCTCTTCCAGAAGGGGTGCAGTAACGAAGCAGGGAGCCTGGCAGGTGGTCAAGTCACCACCCGCCCGGCTTCCTGATTGGACTCGAAGCTGCAGCCATGCTCTTCTCCCAGCTTCCCAGGCACCGAGGACTGTGGCTGGTATGTGAGGAATGTAAGTGGCATGAGCTGATGTGCTCTGCATTGGTGAACCACTCACAGAGAGATCTTTGTGATCTCTCCACCGACTCAGTGACTAAAAACACAGCGCCCATTGTTGTGGTTTCAGTGTTGCATTCAGGGTGATTAGGGTGTGCCCAGGCACACCCAGCACACCCCCTGTGCACCCTATGTTATGGAAATTTTATTTGGACTATTGTGAACATTTTTATTAGGATGTGTTTTTAGTAGATTGTATATGTGAATATTGTCATCATGTCTCTCAGCGTCAGGTTTGCCAGGTTATGCTCTATGGAGCATAGCTGGGGTTAATCGGCACTGAGGATAAACCATGGGAGTGGATATCTTCCTGTGGATGTGGAGACACGGCCGCTGCGTGCAGAGATCTCTGCTGGTAAATGGTCCATATGCTATGCGCTGGGCTGTTGATCGGGGGAGATTAATGTGCATTGCCGAGCCGTGTCCTCTTCACGAGTATATAAACGCCGGCGAGGGCCCCTGTGCAATGCGCAGATTTATTCGCTTGGCGGGGATGTATTTGCTTTGAGGACATGATATCATTTGGATACATATCTGTCTTTATGAATGAACATACGCTCATGTCTTTTTAGTGTGTCTGATCAACACATTGGAAATAATATGGCGTTTTCCCTGCAGATAAACATTCATGGGATAAGTAGTATAGTTCTATTAGGCATTGTTCACTGAACAATGCTGAGTGGAATTCGTGCCAGTGGAAACGGCGGGAGTATATGCACGGGTCTGATCGGGGCAGCGTTCACCGTTAACACGCTGATTCCTTTGTGTAGTCTTTTGGCGCAAACTCTGTTGCACATGGTAACTGGTGTGCAAGGAGTTCACATGAACGAGCAGCTGGGAGCTGTGCATGTAGTGTTGCACGTTCATATACATATACTCCCCTTTCTATTGTCTATTCAAATGTATACATGTGTCTCATTGGCTGACTCTGTGTTATGTAAATGTATTGAGGAATTGATTGGCTGTTGTGGCCATCCTTTCTTTCTGTTATCCCTTTGTGCCCTATAAATAAATGGAGCTTCCTGCACTAGGCAGGACTTTCTACTGAGCATCCAACGTGAGAACAGCTTGTGTCTGTTTTACTTGGTACCGCTGAACGCGCTCCATCATATTATACAAAAGAGCTGAGAACTGTGCTTTTCAGCGCTGCTGGTTTCTATGCTCATGAGCGTATATTAATATCCAGAACACCTATGATTATATGTAGCAACTTTACACCGCTTTAATTTTTTTCCTTTCAATTTATCACATATGATTGAACAGTATCTTCTGAATACTACAGCAAGGTGATTTCAAAGGCAGACTTTTAATACTCCCAGGTAGCAATTGGGAAATAAAGGAAGAGTTGCATGCCCGTACTGTGCCAATCCTAATCTGAATATGTTGGCAAGGTTCTGCTTTACTACCAAATGCATCACTCTTTATCTTCTCCTATGGGCTATAGCCTCTTAGTGAAACTGTCCTGGCCCAACAGGTATACAGACATCAAAAAAGGAGAGGGGACATAAGCATGTTATATTAATACTTACAAGTATATTTTCCTGCATCATATGATAGCTTTAAAAGAGGCCTTTCCAAAAATGGGGCCAACTCCTAAAACTCCAACCTATTGATCCTGGGAACTGCCTCTTCCGAGCCATTAGGATTGGGAGGAAAATGGGAGAAGCAGGGCTTTATTTGCATATTATATAATTCCTATTTAATGAAGTTGTTCTTTAAATGTTCCCTCATCCTAAATGGCAACCACCCACCTAAATACATACCTTTAGCCCCGTCCCTGAGTTCAGTTCACTGTGTGAGCCTGGTGACTCCTCACAACATGTGCATAAAAAGCTCCCAATGGGCGCCAATCAACCCATTCATTCCTATGGCTGGTCGGTGTTCATAGTGGCCCCCAGCCATCCAATCTACAGCTCTCTTATATGCACTTTATCTGAGTATTTAGCTGCTTGCCTGCTTTTTCTGTTTTTAGCTTTAAAAAACTTGCTGGAGGAAAATGCAAGGGTATGGATAAGGATTATAAAGACGTAGATCTCAGTATGTGCTCTATGTGGAGTTTCTGGTGTATTTAACTGTACCAGTTACACCATAATGTCAATCAGACCTTAGGGGTGTTTTTGAGAATATAAACTCTAATAGGAGAGAATTTACCTATCTCAAACTGGCCTTGGATCGTCTCACAAAGGTCCCCGATAAAACCAGCAACACAAATGCACTTCACACCATCAACAGTTGCTCCGTTCTGACAGTTAGCTAGAGAAGAACAACAAAATAATTGTTAAGGACATTTATATATGTAAAAGAATGTAATATCATATAATCTGATACTAAACATTTTCTACCTAACTATAAAGGTAGGTAAAAAAAAGACAGATGAGCAAAATCGAACGTATTCATGTCCCCAAAATTTAGAAAACTTAAGAGATGTTGGCAAATCTTTTTTGGCGAATCTATTTTTGGTAAACTTTATTGAAGTCCATAGGGAAGGAGATATAAGAGTGGTTTTATAATGGGCTTAAGTTGTCTTCTGATGGTTACAGAAGTTCTTTTAAACTATCTTGAATCTGCCATTATTCCAAATAAATGGCACCTCATTAGCCTCATTATTTTTTTTTGTAATCGCTTTAGTTTTTAGTGAAAACAAAAAATTAAATTGTAAAATCACAGTACACAAAAAAAAAAACATACACATAAAAAGAGGAAAAAAAAAGAACAAAACCCCAAAACACTAAATACAACAAAGTAAACTGGCTTAAAGAGGAACTCCAGCTATTAACAAAATGAACCCTTACACTGGGGCTATCCCCGTACTGCAAGGCTTAACTGCTCATTTTTGTCTAGGGGCCAGAATACAGAAGATATACTCACCCATTCCTCATTCCTGTGGCAGTCAGCACTCACCTCTCTTCCCCTCCGTTCCAGCTATGGCATCTCCCACAGCGTCCTCACATTTAATGCAGGTGAATGGAACTGCATTAGATGTGATGATGTCAACAGGGCTTAGACCACTCTCAGAGGTCAGAGGAGAAGAGGTTGAGGGGTCAGATCAAGCAGCCAGGTGGGATTGAGGATCAGGTAAGTATATTTTCTTTAATCCAGCCCCAAGACCATAATGAGCAGCTAACCCTTGCAGTGCAGGAATAGCCCCAGTGCAAGGGTTAATTTTTGTTAGTTCCTGGATTTCCTCCTTAATTACACTTTTTAAAAAAAATCTAAGAATGAGTCATTTTATGACATATTTTAATTTAGCCAAACTCATTTTACACATTCCTTCTAAGGACTATTACGCCAAGTGGTTTGAGGTTGCACAGAGGGAGGCTGATTGTTATGGTAGGTGCCTTCACGGATGCTCAGTAGACTGAACAGGTGTTTGCCACATTACTAACCAGTCCTTCTCATTACATTTAACAATTCATTGTGTTCATTTAAATAACTCCCCCCATAACTAAGAAGAAAGTATCTCCCTCCCAGAGAAAGCCTTTAATTCAAGTTTTTGTACTTAAATTAATGCCAGAAAAGGATTTTTTTTTTTAAATACACTCACGGGTTGGTATCGCAGTGTCCCTGGCCGTAGGATAAGTTGTGGTGGTAACTGTTGTTGGGATGGTAGTTTGTTCAGTAGTAGGAACTGTGGTGCTGAGTTTGCTTTCAGTGGCATCTGTGCTGACAAATGTTGGTGTTTCAGGTGTTTTTGGTTCTGTTACAGAAGCTGTTTCAGTTAATGATGGTGTTACTCCAGTTGTTCTACTTGATTGAGGTGTTTCAACTTCTGGTGTGTCACTTACTGGAGAAGTTGTTGCTGCTGTTGCAACCGAAGAAGGTGTTACTGATTGTGATTGAGTAATTAAAGCTGTTTTAGTCTGTGTTATGTCAGTCACAGGGGAAGCTTCAGCCAAGGTCCCAGATAATGATGTTGCTTCAGGTCCTGTTATATCAGTTACAGGAGATGTTTCTGCTGCTGTTGCAGTTTCTGCTGTTATTTTAGTCACAGTTGATGGATTTGTTACAGGTGAGATACCAGTCACAGCTGTAGGATCATCCGTTGATAAATCAGTTACATCAGGTGGGGTACCAGTCACGTCTGTAGGATCGTCAGTTGATAAG
This sequence comes from Nanorana parkeri, assembly GCF_000935625.1. Taxonomy (NCBI): domain Eukaryota; kingdom Metazoa; phylum Chordata; class Amphibia; order Anura; family Dicroglossidae; genus Nanorana; species Nanorana parkeri. The sequence continues at coordinate 185,001 of NW_017307521.1, read as the reverse complement.
TCAGTTACATCAGGTGGGGTACCAGTGCTGGCTGTAGGATCGTCAGTTGATAAGTCAGTTACATCAGGTGAGGTGCCAGTGCTGGCTGTAGGATCGTCAGTTGATAAATCAGTTACATCAGGTGAGGTACCTGTGCTGGCTGTAGGATCGTCAGTTGATAAATCAGTTACATCAGGTGAGGTGCCAGTGCTGGCTGTAGGATCGTCAGTTGATAAATCAGTTACATCAGGTGAGGTGCCAGTGATGGCTGTAGGATCGTCAGTTGATAAATCAGTTACATCAGGTGAGGTGCCAGTCACAGCTGTAGGATCGTCAGTTGGTAAATCAGTTACATCAGGTGGTGGCTGTAGGATCGTCAGTTGATAAATCAGTTACATCAGGTGGGGTGCCAGTGCTGGCTGTAGGATCGTCAGTTGATAAATCAGTTACATCAGGTGAGGTGCCAGTGCTGGCTGTAGGATCGTCAGTTGGTAAATCAGTTACAGATGTTGAATCAACTAGGAAGGACCCATTTGCAGTTGTTTCTTCATTGGCAAACGTGGTACTATTTGCAGTGGATTTATCTAAAAATGAAATACAAGTGACAGTTAGTTTAGCTTTGCTATATTATATGAACACTTTTAGGGCCTGTTCACACCATATGCAGTGCGTTCTGGCCACATTCCGGCCGGAACGCACTGCATCGCATTGCGGCCGTGCCTGTATTTCGTGGGGCCAGAGGGGCCATGGCTGGCCATTGAAGTGAATGGTGCCATAGCCACGCCCTCTGGCCACAATGCGAGATTGTGCCTGCAGTCCAGTCCGGTGCGGTTAAAATAGTGCTTGCAGCATTTTGACCGTACCAGACCGCAGGCACAATGTGCCCTGTGATCCCGTGCGGGCAATTGCATTGCGGCCGGAGGGCATGGCTACGGCGCTATTCACTTCAATGGGCAGCCGCGCCCCCCCCCAGCCCCACGAAATACTGAGCCGGCCGCGTTGGGTGGGTAGTTGTATTCTACATCCCTGGGTAAGCAGGGCTAAATGTACAACAGGGAAGCCTCCACTTGTTTTGTACAAGTGATCTCTGTGATGTCGCCTGGATCACTCGGTCTGCCATGCTCCTGGGGGGGGGTTGGTGTGTAGGGGGGTGTATTGAGGATCAAAAAGAAATTATTTTCTGGAGATACGATACTACTAGGAAATCCCTTTTGTGTAAAGGTTGAACTAGTTCTCAAGATCTTGTAACCAATTAAATATATAGGAAAAAAGCGGAGTCTTCCAGAGATGAAGGCACTGGAATTAGTGGTTACTGCATAGACCGAGACCAGTATATGCGTATAAAAGTGCAAAATTTATTGATATGCAACAGATATATTAAACACCAACATTTACTTGCTTCCCAAATTCCTAATAAAAGAACAACGTTGTACATAGCACTCAATCATTCACTCAAACATTCCATGGGCCCCATGCACACTTAGGCAAAATTAGATTCCTCAATTTTTTCAGGGGGTGATGGTTAAATCCAGGAAGTGGAACTTCTATTTTCAGACACAGTGAAGATCTTGATATTAACAGTCTTTCCCCTTAAAGGTGTGATTTAAAGGGGATTGTTTATGAATTTTCTTATCCTTATGTGGAAAAGGATGATGTTAATAAAGAATATTTAACTTGGTGTATGATGTAGTAAAATCCCTCGAGGTCGGGTTGTTTATGGACAATCTCATCCAATTGTTGCAGAGAAGCTCAATCTGTGAGCAATATATCCATTAGTATGTATCAAAATGTACCGATCAACAGGGATGGTGGTGGTTCTACAGTTTTCCAAGTATTCCGGTTAGTGACACCACTGTGGTTCTGGCATAGACTATGAGTGGAGAGACATCTAGAGTACTAGTTCATAGTGTTCCTACAAATGGTTGTACTCACGGTTTATAGCTATCTCAGACCCAAACTCTCCGCTGTATTCCCAAATCCTGCGGTTTGTCCTTTGTGGGGATCATTTTGACTCGTAGGTTGTTCCAGGTTAATCACATACTATTCATCACCATCTTAATTTAGAAGAAAGTCTTTGGAGGAAATGCCTATTGTGTGGGTTACATCACTTGTATGGCAAGCATACTTTGGTCGACGCGTTTCACCCCACCCATAGGAGCTTCGTCAGAAACGTGTTAAATATTCTTTATTAACATCATCCTTTTCCACATAAGGATAAGAAAATTCATAAACAATCCCCTTTAAATCACACCTTTAAGGGGAAAGACTGTTAATATCAAGATCTTCACTGTGTCTGAAAATAGAAGTTACACTTTCCGGATCTAACCATCACCCCCTGAAAAAATCGAGGAATCTAATTTTTCCTTAGTGTGTATGGGGCCCATTGAATGTTTGAGTGAATGATTTAGTGCTATGTACAACATTGTTCTTTTATTAGGAATTTGGGAAGCAAGTAAATGTTGGTGTTTAATATATCTGTTGCATATCAATAAATTTTGCACTTTTATACGCATATACTGGTCTCGGTCTATGCAGTAACCACTAATTCCAGTGCCTTTATCTCTGGAAGACTCCGCTTTTTTTCCTGGGCGTATTGAGGAACCTGGCCTTGGGGCAGCAGAGAGAGTTAATCCAGCCCTGGTTACATGTGCACGCTTGTAAGAAAACCAATAAAACTTATCTGACGGAATATCCCCCTCTAACTTACTCTATTGTTACTATGGCTAGTGGCAGGGGCGTAACTAGAAATCACAGGGCCCCATAGCAACATTTTTTATGGGGCCCTGTGATTTCTAGTTACACCCCTTGGAGAGCCCACTTTTTCCCCAGTTTTGAGTATTATTATTTCTAACAAACAGCTAAAAAAAAATGCATTAAAAGCAATTCATTTATTTGTCCTTTATTTCAAATCACCTCACATCCCTAAGATTACAAAAAAAATTCTGTACTTCCCAGTCTAAAACTTAAAGCTAACATTAACAGGGTTATTCACAAAATGGTGAATAGTTTGGAGGAGGCTGGAGAAGTGAACAATCTAGGACAACATCGCTGACCTGGAAAGTGAGCATAATAGGAGAATTATTCCAAATCAGTTATTTTGGCCTAGATTGGTCACTTCTCCTGCCTTCCCCAAACCCTTCACCCTTTTGTGAATAACCCTGTTAATGTTTTTGCCTCTAAACGCTTATAGTGGTCACCTGGCATACAATGCCACTGTCACTAAGGGGGTTATTCACTATTGAGCCGAAGGATACATCCGTAGCTTTGGCTGATCATTCGGCTCTCTTCGGTCGCGTGAGACCTTCGGTTCAGTTCACTATAGCTTTACAGCTGCCAAAGGCGACTGAGTGGCTCAGCCGAGCTGAAGGCATATGCTTCGGCTCAACTGAGCCGAAGTGACAGCCAAAGCAGGGTGGAACGGCCTGCCGAAGGGCCCGCTGTTCGCCCCACAAATGTCAGCTGGGCTGAGCCGAATAATATCCTTAGTGACACTGATCCTGACATGCATTGCAGCACTTATTGCAGCACTTATTTCATTCTAATGATCTCTATGATGGCTGCAGATGTTTGCATAACACTGGGAAAGATGTTTCCTTTTATTCACATTCACAAAGGTCATATTCAAGGCTGGACATGTTCCTTGTAGACAAATTCACCTTACTATCCACTGACAAACAAAGGGAATATGTCCAGTCGGAATTGCTCTCTTTCCTTGACATTAGTGTTCCGTCTTCTAGTAATCCTACCCACCCCTAAGTAACCTCCCACTATGACTCCATGATTAAGAGACTGAAGCTTAAATTCTTTTCTCAGGGAAATAAGGCTGGTGCCTATATAGCCACGCAATTTAAACAACGCACCTCTAATACGAAAATTCCTCATCTTCTAGACCCGTCGGGCAAATGGTTATCTAACCCTCTTGATATTGCCAATCGATTTAGCTCCTATTACTCCGCCCTATATAATCTAAAAGACTCCCAGTCATCTCCCATCCCTGACTTAGCAGAGATCAGCCAATTTCTTGACACGTTAAATCTTCCTTCGATATCTGCAGATGATGCGCAGAGAATTTCTCTCACTGAAATTTGCAAGGTGATCGATGACCTACCTTTACATAAAGCCCCTGGCTCTGATGGTTTCAGTGCAGAATACTATAAAACATATGCCTCCACTTTAGCCCCCACACTTATGCTTTGTTGCTAATGAAGCAGCATCCTTGGGATCCCTACCGAAAGAATCGCTTGAAGCCATTATTATTACTATCCCCAAACCCAACAAACCTATGGAGAACCCCTCTAACTATTGCCCTATATCCTTATTAAACACCGACATCAAAATATTTGCCAAACTCATCGCTAACAATTTATTGCATATCCTACCTAACCGGATACACCCAGATCAGGTAGACTTCATTTATGGTAGACAGGCTCCTGACAACACAAGGAGATTTATAGACCAAATACAATGGGCTGAAAACTCTCGACAACCTTCTCTGCTCCTATCTTTAGATGCAGAGAAGGCTTTTTACAGGATTCACTGGGGGTATCTCAGGGCGGTACTACAAACGTTTGGCATTGTGGACACCTTGGATCAGCCATAGGAGCCTTATATACCCACCCAAGTGCCACAGTGGAGCTCCGGATTATTATTCTCCCCCTTTCAAATTACCAACAGCACCAGGCAAGGTTGCCCACTATCTCTCCTCATTTTTGCCTTAGCTATGGAGCCTTTGGCAGCAGCCATTCGGAAAAGTCAGGAAATCTCTGGCATCTCTACTGGTCAACATATGCATAAAATTGGCCTATATGCAGATGATGTCAACATTTTTCTCACTGATCCCCTCCACTCATTGTTGGCAACTGAAAAGATCCTCACGCAATTTAGTAATGTCTCCTTTTACAAAATCAACTGCTCTAAATTGCACATGTTGGCAATTAACATAGCCAATCCAACGAAACACCTTATAAACTCCACTTCCTCCTTCTCGTGGACTCCCTCGTCTGCCCTCATTTACCTAGGCGTTACCCTAACATCTCCCAGCTCTAATATAGTTAAATTGAACTACATTCCTCCACTGACCAAACTTAGGGACCTGTGCAAAGATCTCAATCGTTCTACAGCTTCGTGGGTAGGACGCATAAACTTGACTAAAATGTTCCTTCTTCCTCACATATTAAACTTATTTAGGGCACTTCCTATCCTTATTTTGCCCTCATATTTAAAAACACTACAACGTATATTGGATTACTTTACGTGGGGAGGCAAGACACACTGTGTCTCTAAATTTTGTTTGTATGCGCCTAAGACATACGCAGGCATGGGATCCCCCGACATTGGTAAATATTACAGAGCCACTATTCTAGACCAGGCATCTCATTGGTGGTCTTCACAATGGTACAAGTTATGGGCGTCTATAGAGGGTACAGCACTCTCAGCAAATCCCAAATTAATACTATGTTCTTCCATTTTAAACCACAACCCCAAAAAGACCTTTTTAGACACAGTCAATGCTACTATGAAGATTTGGAAATCATTAGGGGAAGCAATCCCCAGTACTCACATCACATTCTAAAATATATACATTTGTCTACCTTGGACCTTGTCCTGGAAGATATTCAGCTTACCTGCTGGATACAGAATGGGCTTACACGACTTGATCAATTATTTTCTAATGACACCTTAATATCCTTCCAGAGTCTTAGACGTACATACTCTATCCCTGCCAAAGATTTTTATAAATACCTGATGATAAGACACTACTTTTCCTCGCTTCGGGTTAGGGACAATCCTTTCAGAAGAAAAAGTAAAATATCTTACACCAGAACAACTCCATTATGTAAAAGGATATTTTTCTTTTTGCTCTCCCTTAAAGAACCTATTTCTGAGATTGCCAATACCTCCTGTGCCCCCTCACCTCAACTAGTGCTGCTAGACATAGGCCTGTCTGACAGGTCCATTACTCCCAGAACGTTAGTATCCCATGTACTCATAGCAACACGACTTGCTATTGCTAGACCCAGGAGACCACTCCACCCGCCTCCCTTACACTCAGTGATAACTATACTTAATACCCATGTTCACTATGAACGTCTTTTTGCTAGAGGAAACCTCAGGGAAAAAGCTTTTTCTGTAAATTGGGCATGTTGGCTAAAAGGTGTCCGCTGTACACTGCATACTTCATGACTCCTCAAAACTACTCTGATGTTTCTTCCCCTATGTTTATTATTTATGTTTCCCTGAGTACTCATAGATATGGATATCCTCTTACTGACTGATTATTTTCTCAGTACGTAAGTCCTATTCTACAACAACCTCCATATGGACACTGATGTAGCTGTTTCTACATTTGCATACCGCGTTATACCTTGGTTCACTTGTCGCAACATTGTTTTGTTTTCTTGATAACATTTTCTTAGAATGACTCTGTATTGTTAATGTATGGTCTCTATCCACATGTCGTGGAAGAACCAAACCTTGCTCTTATTTGACTGAAACCACGTATTGTCTATCATTAGGTTGACGCTCATTGCTATCTTCCTGTGCTCGCAACCCTTCCTGTTTAGATGATCATATGCCGGTTTCATATTTTGTTATGTTGTATAACAAAAAAATAATAATAAAGATCTATTGTTTAAAAAAAAGTAAAAAAAGCAAAAAATAATATACATTTATGTTATCTTCAATACTATTACTAAAGAGAGAGTGAGACGCTCACAGAGTGCAGTGCAAGCAGGATAAGCAATTTCAGTGCGACAGCGGACATATTTCAATTGTGAAAGACTAAGTGGTCTATTCACGAAGCAGCCCTAAGGATCTAGCCGTAGCTTCGGCCGATCCTTCGGCTAGCTTTGGCCCCAGGACCCCTTCGGTTCAGTAGAACCGAAGGCCTGCTGTACGGGCTATACAATATAGCCCGTACAGCTCCCGAACTTGGCCGAGCTGCTCAGTCGAGCCGAAGGCATATGACTCGGCTCGGCTGGGCCGCGCTAAAAGCCGAAGCTGGCCGAATGGCTGGCCGACAGCCTGCTTCTGACAGGTGGGCGGAGCCAGCTGTCATCTCACGGCTGGCTCCGGCCACTTGCACAGAGATCAGCGTCCCTGGTTACCAGGTAACCAGGGACACTGTCATTACACACTGAGAACCCTGCCAGGCCGCTATGATATCACAGTGGCCTCTCCGTGTTCTCAGTGTGTAATATCAGATTGCGTCCCTGGTTACCTGGTAACAGCAGCGAGTAGCCTGCCGGGGGATCTGCTTTGCCGATCCAGATGTTGGATCGGTTGAGTCGAACTCCTTTTGCACTTCGGGTCGGCCGAACATGCTGAGCATGTTCGGCCGACCCGAAGCCACACGAAGCCCCCCGATGTACGGCTGAAATCAGCCGTACAAACCTGAAAAGAACAGCGTTCGGCTCACTTCACTTGGGGTCGGTTGTTCACTCAGCTGCCTATAGACCCCTAAAAGTAAGACTGGAGATCAGCTGTACATGTTACATTAAATCCTTATATTAGGCGTAAATCCTAAAATGTAGTTATTTGTAAATTCAAGAAGTGTAAGCACCTCAATTTAAACTAACATCAGTATCAGATATCAGAACTCTGATACTGAGAGGAGAAAAAGCTGAAGAAGCCAATCAGCTTTGCAGCAGTGCAAAGCACATGTTGACAGGAGGAAAAAACACTATTACTGTTCAGTCACAGGCTGGAGACCTTTAAGTGTTAGTAAACTGTAGCAGAGAAAAATAAGGTCTCCTGCCCTGCCATATAGAAAATGCATCAAGCATTTGCATTTGTATATACACTGAGTGGCCAGATTATTATGACCACCCCATCAGTACTTCGTTGGGCCGCCTCGTGACTCCACGAGATGTTGAAAGGTGATGCGAGGAATCTGACACTGCACTGTTGCCCTTCTGTTGTCTTGTACCAGTCTTGCCCCTCCCCCGTTCTGCCCTAACATTGACTAGTCGCTGACGGCCACATTTCACACGTTCAGACCCAGATTTTCGGCTGACAGTCCAGTCTTTAAACACTTTAACAATGAGCCCCTCTTGAACATTTAACGAATTCTGCTGTTTTGCTGATACTCGCTCCATGGCTCCGAGCGCCAACAATCATCCCACGTCAAAGGCTGTTAAATCGCGTTGTTTCCCCGTATCTTCAGAAAAAAATCACTTCTACTGTCGTGGTAAACAACTTCCTTCCCTATTTTTAACGGCCCGGCCCTCCAGCAACTTCAGCGCGAAATTATAGCTAATTATAGCTAATTTGCCTACAAACGTCAGGTAGTCATAATAATCTGGCCACTCAGTGTATACTCTAAAGGTGCCATACACCTTACGGCCATCGCAAGACTTTTGTCTTGCGATGGTCGTATGCTTCTTGAAAGCCCGTACGATCTGCCCACCTTGGGCGGGCAGATCGTACTTGCGATCATCGAAAGCCCGCCCCGCCGAAGGGCGGGCTTCCTATGACGGCAATGCGTGCGCACACCGGCCCGTTCCGCAGCTGTCGGGCGAGCAGGCTAGAAACCTGCCGAGAATCGTACGATTCTCGGCGGGTTTTCGAGCATGTTGGCTCGACAAAAGACGTGCGACTGTACAGGAGAAACGGTCGCCCGTCTTAGTTCACACTGCTCGATTCTCGTACGAGAATCGAGCAGTGTATGGGCACCTTTAGAGCAAAAGGCCTAATATTCCTTTCAGATATCTCCAACTCCAAGAGTTTAAAAAAATTAAAAAGCAGTAGAGATTTACAGTAAATGTTCTTTATCTTTGAGGTTAGCTGAATTTATGGCGTTAAACAATTTGATAACACAAGAGATATTTAGGTGTAAAACTCAGAATTATACATCACTGAATGCCTTAAAGTGTCAAAGTTTTTGCTATCTCCTTATTACTAATCTTTTGTTCCTTTGTTACCTGGGATGTTGTTTTAAACTCACAGTACCCTGTGCTTCCATTTCAAAATTGCTCTGCTCCTAGGGTAACTATGACAGCAGTGTCGGACTAGCCATCGGGCATACCGGGCACTTTCCCGGTGGGTCGGGCCGAAACACAGCCTAATGTCCGGCCTTTCCCGGCCCGCTATTCCTGACACGATCCAGCTGCTAGCCGCCTGCGGAGGCGGGGAGCTGGTTTTGTCGGATGAGCTGAGCTGCGGAGAGGATCGTGTCTGTGCTGAGAGAAAGAGCTGACAGGAAGGATCGCAGCTGAGGTGACATCAGCACAGACACTGTACTGCCACAATCACTGGTGGAACTACTATAGTGCCGCATCCTCCCCCGCCGCTCTGCATGTATGGGTGACTGTGCCAAGTATTTGGGTGAGTACTCATACTCGCCCAAGTGCTCCGATACCTTCTCCGATTTAGAGGAAGATTTCATCTGAGTGGCACTGCCGCAGGGGAACATGGAGCCAGCTTCCCAGGCAATCAGGAAGCCAGGCGGCGATAAATGACCCACCTCCTAGCTCCATGCTGATTGGCTGGGAAGCCAGCTTTTCCGGCTGTTCAGCCAGCCCCATGCTGATCGGCTGGGAAGCTGGCTTCCCGGCCAATCAGAATGTAGCCGGCTTCCCGTCCAAACAGGATGCTGGGAGGAGGACCATTATGCGCCAACCGGCTGATTGGCTGGGAAGCTGGCTTTTCTGAATGTTAGGCCGGATTCCTACTAATTATCAGGGAAACAGGTTTCCTGACCAATCAGCATTGAGCTGGCCAAACATGGAGCCGGCTTCCCGGGAAATCAGGAAGCCAGGTGGCATGTCATTACCCGCCGAGAGGAGGGGACCCGGCGGCATGCCTCAGGCAGGCGTCAATTAGAGGACTGCACACGCGCGATTACGTCATCGTGCATGTGCGATGACGTCACGGCGAGGGTGTCATCCAGTCTCCTCCCAAGGGTGACACCCAGCCTCGGGATGCCCCTGTGTTGCAGCACTCAATCATCTTTATTTATTCATCAAAAAATTATCATAATCATGACATGATGCAAAAGGGCAACAGTTTTGAAACACGCACGGTTCTCTCTCAAGCCCAAATAGTGATACACAACCATACACATGTTTCTATAATTTTATATTTAAACACAGGAAGTGACCTGATACTCTGTTACAATGTAACCCATACGTTTCCCACATCTCTTCTCTTGTCTTCCACTAGGGCTTGTTCACACCAATTGCAGTGCATTCCAGAGTGGTAGCTGCTGGAACGCACAGCAATTGCTTACTAAACTTCCTCCTTCGTTCTGGGGCGGGAGGGGGCGTGGCGGTGCATTGACTTGTACAATGACTTGTATTAAAAAACATTAGAGTATAGTATATACTTGTATTAAAAAAACATTGAAGGAAATAGATGCATTTAAACTGGCACCGATTCAGTTTTTTACAAGGGGTTGTACAGCATACAACTCAGTGGTGAGATCAGATTGTATACCCACTATGAAAGAGAGTTTAACCTTTTTGGGACCCAGGAGAACAGGATCATTTGCCTGTCTCTGTTGTATACAATGTTCTGCATTGATTAGTGGGGAGTCGTTTCCACACCCACATCAGGGAACACATATACTGTACCTATGAAACATCATTTAACATGTCAAAGTTCCTATGTGATTTATATTATTAAATGCCCTTGTGGGTTATACTACATTGGGGAAACAACGCAGAAATAAAAATATTGCATAGCCAGTCATAAATATGCAATTAGGGACAAAAAAGTGGAATTACCAATGGTGAGACATTTTGTAGATTACGGGCTTGCAGTGTCACAATTGAGATGGATGGCGATTGACTTCATCCCTAGGCCACGGAGAGGTGGCAATAGGGAATTAATAAAAATAATAAAAAAGTAAAATGAAATTTTCAATTGAATACATTACAACCTAGGGGATAAAATGTAGATTTGGATCGGCATTTATTCCTGTAGGTTTTTGTCTAACTGGATGAAGGGTCAGTAGAATGTGTTCAAATTTCACAGGTGGAGAGTAGAATGTGACGGAGGTCATCCTGATGTGCTTAACGCAAGACAAGAGAGGAAGCATGAGAAACATGGGCTAAACTGTAACAGAGTATCAGGTTACTTCTGCTATTTAAAGATAAAATGAGAGAAACTTGTGTATGTTTGTGTATCACTATTTGGGCTTGAGAAAGAACATATATATATATAGAGAGAGAGAGAGAGTTTCTCATTTATTATGGCCACATAGCATAAAAAAATCAAACTTCTAGAAATATATATATATATACACATATACATATATATATATATATATACATATACATACACATATATCATGAAAATAAAAAATATTAAAATAAATATAAGAAAACATTTGTATATAGATAAATAAAATAAGAAATATAATGAAATAAAGAAATGGAGAACATAGTTCCTAATGATTGGTTCAGCTTTATCCAGTCGGCTAGTTTGTTAAAGATCCATAATAAAAAAAATATATATTTCTTATGGCTGCAAAATGTCACCACAACAAAAGATCAAACTAAAAATCCCCCTTACACTGCCAACAAGAAGCAATAAGCCCATCAACGTGGAGAACACTTGCAGCTTCATACTTCAAGTGGTGTGATTGCAATATCGGAAGATCCTCACACTCCCAGCATCAACATCCAAAATGAACAAGTAATTCACGATTTGTTTCCTTATAGCACAGTGCTCTTTATAAAAAGAATGATCTCTGTATCTTTATTGTGTCATTGATGGATATTGAGTGTTATCAAGATCATAGATCACAGACATTTGCATAATATTATATATGACAGTCAATTGTAAAGAAGGAAGAGCAAGCTTACAAAAATACGATGAAGGGGAGTCAGTGGTCATCATTGGTAATCACTAACTACTTGCCTTTCAGTATAAAGTGTAACTAAACCCAATAGCAAAAATGTGATATATTACAGTGTACCCGTCCTGAGATGTGGTAGTTGTTTTTTGTTTCCTTTATTTTCGCCAAGTAATCCTGCCAGTGACCCACTACCTGTCCTAGGGTGACGACGCTCCTTCAATGTACTGCATCCAAGTAGCATTGTGGCCAAGACTACAGAACAAACACATTCCTCTCTCCTGATCAGCTTAACATGAGCTGGTGTCCTGTTGTCCACGAAGACAAGACAGACAGGTCTGAAAACCACTATTTGAGATTTCAGTGCAACATTGCCAGCTCACTACAGAGAATTAGGAGATCACTGGAAGTTATACCTGATCATTTCACATATTTATTTTACCATCAGAGTCAAAACACGCATGACGTTGTCCTATACCTGGAGGCACCATTTTCTTTACAAAAATGTATTTCCAAATAAAGATACGATACAATAAACAAAGCAAAATAGCTTCAGCCAGCATACAGAATAAGAACCAGGAACGAAGACATGAGCACTTTGATATCATCAAGTACAATCAAAGTAAAAACAATTCAAATTTGTGATTATATATAAAATCTGAGCAAAAACACAGCCGCCAAAGCAACAATATCGACTGATATAACCAGGGGGAGACATTTCAAGCAAATCTGACGCCATTGAATGTGTATTTTGTGAAGGAAAGGGCTCTTTGGTAGTAAAGATTATTACTGTAATGGAAAGAACTTTGGAAACACCTAAACATCTGGCGAGAACTACACAAAAGGGAGATCCGGCCATCAATCTTTCCAGAAATGCAGTAGACTCCACTGGCCCTCAGACTTGCCAAGTCCCATTGCCGTCAAATACATAGAAATACGAGGAGTTCTAAGACTTATCTTAGGAGAAGGGGACAATCTAGGACAACATAGCTGAATCGGAAAGTGAGCTGAATTGGAGAATTTCTACAAATTAGCTATGTTGGCCTTTATTGTTCCCTTCTCCTGCCTTCTCCAAACTCTTCACCCTTTTGTGAATAGCCCTGTTAGATTCCTTGATGCATTCTACACCTCTAGTGTTTACTCATAATGTTTAAATGTAATCTTCTGAGAACTAATGCTTAGGATTCTAATGCTTATGGTTAGCCTAAAGCTGACCATACCGGTATAGTTTTTCCTTTGTTTAGCCTGTGGGCTGAATGAGAGAAAACCTAAACAGCATGGATGGAGGAATCTCTCCAGACAGGTATTGTATTATAACAGCTTGCTCCCACGGCTGTAACTGAACAATGACTGAAGCTAAATGGAGTGGTCTGCAGCGGTCACTGTTGGCTCTTTTCGATTTTTCAAAGTTTGTCAAGCTGGTGGTGCCAGCAGGGCAAATGTGATTTACAGGAATCGGCCAAAATTCTAACAGGCAATGGTCAGCTTAAGTGTCTAGATATACAGAACGTTGGATTCACACTCCTATCTGTAATTAAGGATTTATTGAATAGCAGAAGATGGTATCTACTGTATAGACATACTCCTGAGCGAAGAAATTATCCCTGCTTTTCTTAAAGCTCTTCTCCGGGCATGTACAATCCCCCACTCCCCTCCCTTCTTTAGCTTACATCTGACAATTTTGTCCCTTGCGGGCACCACTTCCAGGAGTGATGAGTGGAGATCCAGCACTGTAGGATGATCCAGATCTAACCAGTTGCTTCTTAAGCTGGCCATACACTATGCAAAGTTCATGAAGAACCGGACGAAATTCGAACTGTGGGTGATGTTGATGCTGTCTTCTGGAGGCTGAGAGGAACCCACCACTGGACAGCCAATATGTAAACCTAAACCATAACTAACCCTTACTTTATTCTGAACACTAACCCCTCTTATAAGTCTAACACTAATTCCCCCTGTAACCCTAACACCAACTGTCTGTGTAACCCTAATATAAGCCCCCGGTAAGCCTAAACCTAAAAATAACTTTTCAGATATCTCTGACACTAATCCCACCATAACCACTTGTTTGCATATTCATCAACTAACGTTCCTGTACTAAAGTCCCTGAACTAGAATCACCTGCTTCACTTAAGTTACCCTAAATATTCTCAATCCTTTCATGTTCTGCACCAGCAGCAGAAATTCATTATAACACCAGTGAAACTGCATGGCAAATGCTTTTAATATGTAGTTCTTGTTATTTTTAATTCCATATGTACATAGGGCTATCTATCTATCTATCTATCTATCTATCTATCTATCTATCATCTCATATATAATACCAGGTATTCTGGTTTGCTAAATATGTAAAAAGAAAAAGACTGCATGGTATATATTAGGACTGGTAATGATTAAAATGTTCGTGTTCGATTAATCAAATTTTTTTTAAATCGATTAATTTCGATTAATTATAACGCACATACAGATCCAACTACATTGGCCTATACACATACAGCACAGCAATGAAGTAATTAAATGAACTAGGATCACACTAATCCAGCACGTTAATAATCTCACGTGCCCCACTCAATATGGCCGCCGCTTGAGTGGGGCTCATTTAATTACTTCATCGCTGTGCTTATGTGTATAGGCCAATGCCTTGGCTGGCACTCGTGCAGAAAGTTTTTTGGGCAAACTCACTCAAGTGGCTCCATCGGCTAACGAAGGGGGAGGAGTCCGGTGACATCACGGACATCGACGTCACCGGACTCCTCCCCCTTCCCTTCGTTAGCCATCACGGACATCAACGTCACCGGATCGCCGACGGGACTCCCGGAAGCCGGCAGAGAGGTGAGTGGTTTCATTAGCGATCAAAATAATTTTAATCGATCAAAAAGTTTAACGCTTAATCAAGAAATTAATCTTTAGTTTCCACACCCCTAGTATATAACTATAGATTTCCCAGTTGAAGATCATATTCACACCCCACTTATTTTACCTTATTCCAGAAGCCCACCAGAGTGAAGACCATTAATGGCTTCATGGAGTCAGACATTCACCCGTGCTTTAGCATCAACACCCATAATGGGTGAAAATGTAACTGATCTCTTTGTAATATTGCTCTGATCTATATAACAACCTTGGCTTGACTTATTGTTAGTCTGTCAGATAAAAGGTGATACACGGATCATGTATTTAAAGTCAGGTTATGCAAAGCAGCATATAACAGTATATCTAAAAGTAAGAAAATAATTTGTTTTTCTAGTTTTATTGTCTTTATAATCTTCTGAATTGCTGCAAATCTGTTCAAGGAAATGCAGCAACATTATAGATATTTCATGGTTGACTTGCAAATAATGAACCATTGAATGTCTTCTCATAAAAATAAATCAATAATTAAAAAGTTGAATAAATACAATATTTAGGAAGGGTCCAATTTTGTTTTGTTTAAATTCAGTGGGTGTCATGTTTATGTGTTATCTGCTAATCACCTAAACGGTAACAAGTTTCACCATACTTACTCCTGTACTGTGTGGCCCTTTCTATCTATAAGGGGTGTATATATGAAGCTATGGGTGATTTTTTTCTACTGCTATTTCCATGCTTTGGGCAAATTTTATCCACAGGACATATTTATCAAAGACTCTGGTTGGAGTTCTGGAGCTTGAAAGTTGTAGCTTTATGCAATTTTGGTTGTGATCATTTTGGCATGGTAGCTTTTGGGTTGCATGGCATACCTGAGCCAAGACGTTTCACACCTGAAAGATACTACGAAAGGATAACTAACAATATAACTTATGTTTTAGGCCTGAAAAGTTGGTTTGCTTTGTTATTTAGGTTCAGGTAGCAGAGGGAAGGGTTAAGGCTTATTTGTACATCACATTGTACATCAGAGATGTACATCATCTCTGAATTGGTGGTGACACTGTCCTTTCTTCTGGAGGGTGCTCTTTTGTTCCCCATGGTCCCTGTGTGTGTTGTAAAGTAGTCACCACTCCAAGTGAGCTTGGAGCTGTGGCTACTTTACAACACACACAGGGACCATGGGGAACAAAAGTAGCCCCCCTCAAGAAGGAAGGACAGTGCCAGCACCAATTCAGAGATTGTTAGTCTGTCAGATAAAAGGTGATACACGGATCATGTATTTAAAGTCAGGTTATGCAAAGCAGCATATAACAGTATATCTAAAAGTAAGAAAATAATTTGTTTTTCTAGTTTTATTGTCTTTATAATCTTCTGAATTGCTGCAAATCTGTTCAAGGAAATGCAGCAACATTATAGATATTTCATGGTTGACTTGCAAATAATGAACCATTGAATGTCTTCTCATAAAAATAAATCAATAATTAAAAAGTTGAATAAATACAATATTTAGGAAGGGTCCAATTTTGTTTTGTTTAAATTCAGTGGGTGTCATGTTTATGTGTTATCTGCTAATCACCTAAACGGTAACAAGTTTCACCATACTTACTCCTGTACTGTGTGGCCCTTTCTATCTATAAGGGGTGTATATATGAAGCTATGGGTGATTTTTTTCTACTGCTATTTCCATGCTTTGGGCAAATTTTATCCACAGGACATATTTATCAAAGACTCTGGTTGGAGTTCTGGAGCTTGAAAGTTGTAGCTTTATGCAATTTTGGTTGTGATCATTTTGGCATGGTAGCTTTTGGGTTGCATGGCATACCTGAGCCAAGACGTTTCACACCTGAAAGATACTACGAAAGGATAACTAACAATATAACTTATGTTTTAGGCCTGAAAAGTTGGTTTGCTTTGTTATTTAGGTTCAGGTAGCAGAGGGAAGGGTTAAGGCTTATTTGTACATCACATTGTACATCAGAGATGTACATCATCTCTGAATTGGTGGTGACACTGTCCTTTCTTCTGGAGGGTGCTCTTTTGTTCCCCATGGTCCCTGTGTGTGTTGTAAAGTAGTCACCACTCCAAGTGAGCTTGGAGCTGTGGCTACTTTACAACACACACAGGGACCATGGGGAACAAAAGTAGCCCCCCTCAAGAAGGAAGGACAGTGCCAGCACCAATTCAGAGATGATTTGTGGCTCTACAGCCGAGTGATACACAAATAAGATACATTTGTGTTAATAGTTATGGTACTTGAATGTATTTTTAAGATTTAACTGCTGAGTTTAGTGTCACTCTAAGGGACTCACTGTTTAGGATTAGCACCCAGAATGGGGAAAAAAACTTTTGTATTTTGTCCTTCAATAATGCCCTTTGCAAGCATCTTGCTTGTGTCATTGCTGAATCCTGAAGTTTCTCAAGATTATTGATTTGAAATCAATTTTGTATATTACATAGAGCTTTGCATACTATTCATACTGGCCTCAAAGAGCTTACAGTCTAAGGCCCCTATCTCACATACATAGCAGGGCCAATTTACCCACTGGTGCGTCCTCAGCATGTGGAAGAAACTGAGATACCTGAGGAAACCCATGCATTCCTGCAATATGCCAAAACCTGCATGTTGTGCATTGGGGGTGCTGTGGTATGATACATTTTTAAGGCTACCCCAATGATCCTTGCCAACACATGTGATGTTTTACACACCACAAGGCATGGTCCTGCATTGCCATGCCTTGTGCTGTGCTGCCTTTAAAAAAAAAAAAAGCACATGCACCTTTTTTGTAGAGTTTTAGTTTTAGGCTACCCCACCACAACGTATAGTAACACATTTTGCATTAATACCACTCATACACAGCTTTACGAAACTGCTCCCTGGAAATAAGAACCTGGCAGAGGTTTTAACCTGTTTTTTTAAATCAATTAACGAAATGGAAAGTAAATGAACAGAAAATAAATCCAAATCAAATCAATATTTGGTGTCACCACCCTTTGCCTTCTTCTAGGTACACTTGCACAGTTTTTGAAGGAACTCGGCAGGAAGGTTGTTCCAAACATGTTGGAGAACTAACCACAGATCTTTCTGTCTCTTCATGTAATCCCAGAGAGACTCGTTGATGTTGAGATCAGGGCTCTGTGGGGGCAAAACCATAATTTCCAGAACTCCTTGTTCTTTTTAATGCTGAAGATAGCTCCTAATGACATTGGCCGTATGTTTGGGGTCATTGTCCTGCAGCAAATTTGGGGCCAATTACACTCATCCTTAATGGTATGGCATGATGGATAAGTATCTGCTTGTATTTCTCAGCATTGAGGACACCACTTCTGTTCATTTACTTTCCATTTTGTTTAGTTGATAAAAAAACAACTATTGACACTTTTATTTCTGAAATATTCTTACTTTACTGCATTTTTTCACACCTACCTAAATCGTTTGTTTAATAAATATATATATATATATATATTTCTTATGGCTGCAAAATGTCACCACAAAAAAAGATTGAACTAAAAAATCTCCTTCCACTGCCAACAATCCCTCACCTCCTGTTGCCAGAAGCAATAAGCCCATCAACGTGGAGAACACTTGCGGCTTCATACTTCAAGTGGTGTGATTGCAATATCGGAAGATCCTCACACTCCCAGCATCAACATCCAAAATGAACAAGTAATTCACGATTTGTTTCCTTATAGCACAGTGCTCTTTATAAAAAGAATGATCTCTGTATCTTTATTGTGTCATTGATGGATATTGAGTGTTATCAAGATCATAGATCACAGACATTTGCATAATATTATATATGACAGTCAATTGTAAAGAAGGAAGAGCAAGCTTACAAAAATACGATGAAGGGGAGTCAGTGGTCATCATTGGTAATCACTAACTACTTGCCTTTCAGTATAAAGTGTAACTAAACCCAATAGCAAAAATGTGATATATTACAGTGTACCCGTCCTGAGATGTGGTAGCTTTTTTTTTTTTATTCCTTTATTTTCATCAGGTAATCCTGCCAGTGACCCACTACCTGTCCTAGGGTAACAACGTTCCTTCAATGTACTGTATCTAAGCCAAGACTTTGGCCAAGACTACAGAACAAACAACTTCCCCTCTTCTTATCGCCATAACATGACCTGGTGTCCTGTGGTCCACAGAGACAAGACAGGAAGCCCTAAAACACCTATTTGAGATTTCAGTGCAGCATTGCCAGCTCCCTACAGGGAATTAGGAGATCCCTGGATGTCTGGATGGATCAACAGGCAATTTTTTGCACTTAAAGTGACACTAGACGCAGAAGTTAAATCTGATCATTTCACGTATCTATTCTATCTATACGTATAAATTCTGATCTTCTATACATATTCTGATATTCTATCAAATCTGATCATTTCACGTATCTATTCTATCTATACGTATAAATTCTATCGTGTTTTTGTGTTATCTGCTAGTCAACATGTTTCACAAACTTACTCCTGTACTGTGTGTCCCTTTCTATCTATAAGGGGTGTAGATATGAAGCTATGGGTGCATTTTTCTGCTGCTATTTCCCTGCTTTGGGCAAGTTTTACCCACAGGACATATTTATCAATGACTCTGGAGCTCTGGAGTTTGAAAATTGTAGCCTAATGGAATTTTAGTTGTGATTATTTTTGGTAGCTTTTGGGTTGCATGGCGTACCTGAGCCAAGACGTTTCAGGTAGAGGAAGGAAGGGTTAAGGCTTATTTGTACATCACATTGTACATCATCTCTGGATTGTACTGACACTGTCCTTCTGTCAGGGTGCATAAGTCAGCAACCATAATGCAGCTTCTGCTCCGACCTCTGCACGCTATGCGCATGCATGTAATCAGCGAGTTGCTGCTAGAACTGTGCATGCGCGAAAACGTGCATGTACGCGCACAAAAACGTGCACACGCATTTCCTTGGCACCAGGCGGGTTATTTAAAGATGGCTCCTGCATCTGCACTTTGCTGAGAGATCTGCAAACTGTAACCTGTATCTGTGTTGCTGCTCCTGATACCTGTTTGACCCTGCTTGATTATTGACTCTGCCTGCTTGCTGCCTGCCTTGTGACCTCGGCTTGTCCCTGACCATTCTCCTGCCTCCTGATCCGTTACCATTCTGCTCACAAGTGTATGACCCGGCCTGTTCCTGACTCTGCTTCTGTCGCCTGCCTTTGTACCACGCTGACCGCACGTTACCGATCTGTCTTGTCCCTGACTACGCTTCAGCCTCTCACACAAGTGTCGTCTGATCTGCCATCTTCCACCAGCTGTCTCTAGCATCCTGTTGTCACCATCAGCACACCTAGTGTGTCCAGCAGTCATACCAGCGACAGGCCCCTCTCTGTCTGTATAACTACTGTTCCATCTCCAGTGGGGCTCAGACTAGAGCTGCAACGGAAGGCCTTCCTCGTCACTTCAGGCTTATACCAAGGTACGTGACACCTTCCTTCTGGAGTGTGGCTACTGTTGTTCCCCATGGTCCCTGTGTGTGTTGTAAAGTAGTCACCGCTCCAAGCTCACTCCTGGGATGGACTACAATCTGATGTTTAGTTTACTGATTTGTACTGAGATTGTAGTCCATCACAGGAGTGAGCTTGGAGGGGAGACTACTTTACAACACACACATTAACCATGGGGAACAGCAGTAACCACACTCCAGAAGGAAGGACAGTGTCAGCACCAATTCAGAGATGATTGGAGGATCTGCAGCTGAGTGACACACAAATAAGATGCATTTCTGTTAATAGTTAAGGTACTTGAGTGCATGTTTAAGATTTAAAAGAAAACTATGGGGTAACCTTTCTATCCCATAGTTCTCTTAAGGGTCACGGTAGGACATATACTAACCTCCTCCCATGACCTAAAGCTCAGTATTTAGCGAGCTATAGTGAGCTATCTACTGAGAGCTCCGCAGCTGGGACCAATCCCGACAATACTGTTGAGATCCACCTAGCTGGCTGATTGACAGCGGGCTCTGCCTATCTAGAGGCAGAGCCAGCTGTGCCTGCCCCCTCCCCTGTCCGTTCCTCCAGTCAGTGCTGGAGGATCGGAGCGGGGAGGGGGGGAATACTTGCGGGGAGAGGTGGCTGAAAGTCACCAGGGAGACGATCGGGAAGTGAGCAAGCGACGCTATGTGTTCACTCACTTCCCGATCTATAGAGCCAACTTGTGACAGCTTCTTTGTCACACATCGGCTCCAACTATGACGATTGATGTAAATCACTCACCTCATAGTTCTTCTTTAACTCCTGAATTTAGTGTCACTTTGAGAGATTCACTGTTTAGAATTAGCACCCAGAATGAGAAAAAAACGTTAGTATGTTGCCCTTATGTAATTACCTTTTCAAGCATCTTGCTTGTGTCATCGCTGAATCCTGAAATATCTCAAGATTATTCATTTGAAATCAATTTTTTTATATCAGGTATTTATATAGCGCCATCAATTTGCATACTATTCATACTGGCCTCAAAGAGCTTATAGTCTAAGGCCCCTATCTCACATATATAGCAGGGCCAAATTCCCCTTCAGTGTGTCCAGTATGGCAAGAAACAGAGATACCTGAGGAAACCCATGTATTTCTGCAATATGCCAAAACCTGCATGTTGTGCATTGGGGGTGCTGTGAAATGATTCATTGCCAAGGCTATCACAATGATCCTTGCCAACACATGTGGGTTTCTACATACCACAAGGCACAGTCCTGCATTGCCATGCCTTGTGCTGTGCTGCCTTTAAAGAAAAAATGACATGCAACTTTTTGGTAAGTTTTACAGGGTTATTCACAAAAGGGTGAAGAGTTTGGAGGAGGCAGGAAAAGTGACCAATCTAGGACAACATCGCTGAACTGGAAAGTGAGCTGAATTGGAGAATTTTTCCAAGTCAGCTATTTTGGCCTAGATTGTTAACTTCTCCTTCCTTCTCCAAACTCTTCACCCTTTTTGTGCATAACCCTGTAAGTTTTAGGCTGCCCCAACACAACGTACAATAACACATTTTGCGTTAATACCACACATACACTGCTTTAGGAAACTGCTCCCTGGATATAATAAACTGGCAGAGGTTTTAACTTGTCCTAATGCCAATAATAAAATGTATCATCACTGTTCTTTCCCTGTGGCTCTCTCTGTTTGGGAAAGGAAGTTCGGGGGCATCTATCCAGTTAGTAATAAAAAAGGAATTTGATAAACAAGAATAAATAGTACTGAAAAATAGTTATCAAAGCAATATACAATATGTAAAAATAACGTTTTCATTTCAATGTTATATATATCTATCTATATCTAGATATAGATGGATATAGATAGATCTATATAGATAGATAGATAGATCTATATATATATAGCTATCTATCTACATATATAGATAGATAGATAGATAGATAGATAGATAGATAGATAGATAGATAGATAGATAGATAGATAGATAGATAGATATGTATATATCTATAGATATATCTATCTATATATATCAGGAAAAAAAAATATCATAATATCATAAAACATAAAAACATAAAGAAATAAATATATAATAAAATAAAGAAATGGAGAACATAGTTCCTAATGATTGGTTCAGATTTATCCAGTCAGCTAGTGTTAAATATCCTTAATAATAAAATAAAAAAATATTTCTTATGGCTGCAAAATGTCACCACTCGACAAATCAAACTAAAAATTCCCCTTACACTAACAACAATCCCTCACCTCCTGTTGCCAGAAGCAATAAGCCCATCAATGTGGAGAACACTTGCAGCTTCATTCTTCAAGTAGCGTGATTGTAATATCAGAAGGTCTTCACACTCCCAGCATCAACATCCAAAATGAACAAGTAATTCACGATTTGTTTCCTTATAGCACAGTGCACAGTGCTTTTTATCAAAAAAAATATATCTTTGTATCTTTATTGTGTCATTGTTGGATATTGAGCGTCATCAAGATCATACATCAGAGTTAATTATAAGAGGAAGCCTCTAAAAAAAAAATACAAAGGAGAGTCAGTAGTCATTATTGGTAATCACTAACTACTTGCCTTTCAGTATAAACGGTCTCTAGACCCAATACCTGAGATGTGGTAGCTGTTTGGTTTTTTTGTGTTGTTCCTTTATTTTCATCAGGTAAGTCTACCAGTGACCCACTACTTGTCCTAGGGGGACAACACTTCTTCAATGTACTGTGTCTAAGGAGCTCACTCCCATGATGGACTGCAATCTCATGCTTAGGTTACTAATTTGTATTGAGCTTGTAGTCCATCACATGAGTGAGCTTGGAGCAGTGACCATGTTACAACACACACAGGGACCATGGGTAACAAAAGTAGCCCCCCTCTAGAAGGAAGGACAGTGTCAGCACCAAATCAGAGAGGATTGGAGGATCTACAGTCGAGTGATGCACAAGTAAGATACATTGTTGTTAATAGGTACAGTACTTGAATGTATTTTTAAGATTTAACTCCTGAGCTCAGTGTCACTTTAATAAACAGATATAACAAAATGTTTTCAGTGGGACATTTAACGGAACAAAAGGGAGCAACTTAGAGACATTCACTGTTAGGGTTTTCGTACCCTTTTAGAAAATGTATGAAAATTATGAAAATGTCCTGGTTGACTTTCAAATAAAGGAGCATTTAGCGAGATCTGAAACACATAAGATTCGGAATCAAGAAAACAATGTTGCCAATGGAACCCAATCTCGTTTAATGTAGTTTAAAAGGTAAAACCCAAGAAGTGTCCTAAAGGAATCAGCGCTGAATTACTATGGAGAACAGACCATGACCTTAGGCATATAAAGCTATCTCCACTTTTAATTATCTAACCAAGTTTAGGGAATTTTTTTTTTTTTTTTTAAGTACTTTCTTCCTGATTGGGTATTCAAGGTCAACTCAACCTAAGTGAACAATCTCTATCTCTTTACACCAACCCAACTGATTTTTGTTTCTATCAATAAAAAGCCTATCACAGGAGAAACATGGGAGCTGCCATTGCTGACCTCTACTTCTGAGAGTACTAGTTTTTAAACCCCTGTTGGGTTTTGCTTGCGCACAACAGAAAATAAGAGGAAATCCCTACATGCTAAGGGAAGTCTCCTCTTAGACAGTTGTCATTGGAACAGATGTCCCCACTGGAAGTCTTCTCCTCACCTCTCGTTCTGGTGATGACTGTAAAATCTTTGATTTTTCCATAGCTTTGGGGAGCTCACAGAGCACTCGTACAGAGGGTTTTGAATAAAATAAAAGCTTTTTTTTTCCTCTTGCAGGGCAGCCCAAAAACGGTAAACACAAATACAAGCTTTATCTTCAGCAAACTCAAAGTAAAACTCAAACTCACTGCATTTTTTAAAATAAATTATTTATTTAAAGAGGTATTTTTCCGTGTACAAAATGGTTTTTCCAGAGGGATGTCCAATTATGCAGTACATACATGGCTTCAATAGGTCAAAATATACATCAGTTATGGACAAGTGGGGAAGACAAAAACGGGTACAAACAACTATGCAGCAAAGGAAAAAGCATGTGTCGAGATCCAAACCCAGATGGTGACAGAGGGGTGGATATGTGAGACCTCTACAGTTCATTACCTGTGAAAGGATCCTAGGTAATTTCCCGTCCGGGAACGGGGAACCCAAAGCCTTCTGGAGGGTCGGGGTAGCGACACTATGGCAAAGGCCCGTAGCCCTGCATTTTTTTAACGTTATTCCAGAAGCCCACCAGAGTGAAGACCATGGATGGCTTCGCAGAGTCAGACATTCACCAGTGCTTTAGCAACAACACCCATAATGAGTGAAAATGTAACTGATCTCTTTGTAATATTGCTCTGATCTTTATAACAGTCTTGACTTGACTTATTGTCAGTCTATCACATGAAGGGTGAGAGAGGGATCATGTATTTATGGTCAGGTTATGCAAAGCAGCATATAACAATATATCTAAAAGTAAGAATGTAATTAGTCTGTCTAACTTATGGACTCTATAGATAATCACCTTGCAAAATCCGTTGAAGGAAATGCACAAAAATTATGGATATTTCATGGTTGATTTGCATATATCGCACCATGAAATGTCTTCTAATAAAAAATGTTTAAAAATTAGAAAAAAATAATAAAAGTTAATAAATAGTTTAAAAATTTTTTTTAAAAATATATCTAAAAGTAAGAAAGTAATTTGTTTTTCTAGTCTTATTGTCTTTATCATCTTCTGAATTGCTCCAAATCTGTTCAAGGAAATGCATCAACATTATGGATATTTCCTGGTTGACTTGCAAATAACAAACCATTGAATGTCTTCTAATAATACATACAAAAATAAATAAATAAAGAAAAAGTTGAATAAAGAAAATATTTAGGAAGGGTTCAATTTGTATTGTTTAAATTCAGTGGGTGTTGTGTTTATGTGTTATTTGCTAGTCACCTAAAGGGTAACAATGTTTCACCATACTTACTCCTGTACTGTGTGTCTCTGTCTATCTATGAGGGGTGTAGATATGAAGCTATGGGTGCATTTTTCGATTGCAATTTCCCTGCTTTGGGTAAATTTTGCCCACGGGATATATTTATCAATGACTCTGGAGTTCTGGAGTTTGAAATATGCAGCCTAATGAAATTTCTGTTGTGATTGTTTTGGCATGGTCATTTTTGGGTTCCATGGCGTACCTGAGCCAAGACGTTTCACACCTGAAAGATACTACGAAAGGATAACCAACAACATAACTTATGTTTTAGGTCTGAAATTTTAGTTTTGCTCAGTTAGTTAGGTTCTGGTAGCAGAGGGAAAGGTTGCAAGCAGTGGTAAATAATTATTATTTGTAGCCTAATGTTGTATAAAGTACTGTTGCAGCAATGCAGAATGCCACCCTCTATAGAGGACTACAAATCTCAGCAGTACTTTAAAGTATTGATGGGATGTGTAGTTCTCTATAGCCTGTGCCATTCTGCATTGCTGTAAATATTAGGGATGCACCGATATATTAGACGCCAAAACATATTGGCCGAACATGGCACTTTTGGCTAAATGCCAAAAGTGCAATTTTTCTGCCGATACAACAGCGCATCCCTGCTTTCTTTCCTCCCCGCTGTGTCCCAGCGGGGTGGAGAGAAAGTGTGACAGCTGGCGGAGCACTGCGGAAGAAGAGCGCTGTGTCTGTGGGTTTTTTTGGGGGGGGCTAAAAAAATCTTGCACCAGGGCCCTTTGTTCCTTAGGTCAGCCACTGGTTACAAGTCCTGTCTATTTGGTGTTGGTTAATTCGCACAGGACAAATGTATGTGCAGTTTTCCTGGATGAAAAGCTACAGGATGTGAATTGTTTTATAAACTGACCCCCTTAAAGTAACACTAAACTCAGGAGATACATCTTACAAATACATTCAAGTACTTTAACCCCTTCATGCAGAGGCATAACAAGAAGCCCTGGTGCAAGAAACCATGAAGCCCCTGGTGGAGATTACTCCATCCACACAGTTAAGTGTAGTTGGAGGAATCTGTTGCACCTTTTCCATCTGACCACAGAAAATCTGCAGATAATTGTAAGGTGTATGGCCAGCTTTAAGCTTTAAGCTGGCCATACACCTTACATTTTATCTGCAGATTTTCCCTTTGCCAGGAGACAGCTGATGTGTTGGCTATATTGCAGCTAAGACCGCCACTGGCAGATGTGGGTCAAGACTTCTGACAGCAGTTTCTGCAATAAGGCCTGGTTCACACCTAGGCTAAATCCGTGCGATATCGTGCAAAACATAGATTCGCATTTAAGTCAATGGAGGCTGTTCACACCTTTGCGTTGCGTCACGCGGGCGAAATTGCCTGTCGCGCAAAAAGGTGCCGAAGCTATTTTTGGTCGGTTGTCGCAGGGTTTTGGTCCCATAGACATCTCTATGCATTGAAAACCATGTGGTTTTCAATGCAAAATCAGGCAAAAAAGAGCGAAAACAGCTCAATCGCCTATATGTGAACCGGGCCTCAGGCTACACTCACATTGGAGCGGCTGTCCGCAAGCATTCCGCTGTACAGATACGTGCGGAGCCGCTCCAAACAGAAAAAACAATGCACTTCAATGTTCATTGTTCAAACAATTGCGAAAACCACGCGTTACGAAACCGCACAGTCCCTAAAATAGTGCTGGTGCGATAATCCGGCGGATTCTGCATGTTCGCGGATATATAATGGCCGCAAACGAGTGGAATCCGTGCAGTTGTTTCACATATAGCGTTTGTGTCCCGCGAGGTCAGAGGCGTAACTAGAAACCTCAGGGCCCCGGTGCAAGAAACCATGACGGGTCCCCCCCATAAAAAAAATGTTGGCACCTTGGCAGTTACCGGGGTAGTGCATGTGTGTGGTCTCATGCAGCCAACCTGACCCTTCCTAGCAGCAATAATAATTTGCTATTGCTGACTTGGGTGGGGATTATTAATATTTGCAGGGGGGGCGTAAATATTATTGCTGCATAGGTGGAAAATAATATTAATTGTCAAGAGTTATTAAAAAATAACCCCCAGGCAGCAATAATAACCCTTCTTTCCACCAGCAATAATAATTTATTATTGCTGCTTGGGGGAAATTATTATCATTTAAGTGTTTAACCTAATGCTGTGATGATGAAGCCGCTGGGGAGTTTCAAGGATCTTTTGACCCAGGTCTCTCAGCAGTCTGGCACTGGACCAGCACCTATCTCTCCAGCCAGCCCTAGACTCACACCTCAGGCTCAGCCCGGACCAGCTTCCTGTTGAAAAATCTGGCTGCCCTTCTCCCCCTCGGCCATGTCATCGATTTTACAGAGGAAGGGAAGTGGGGGCCAGCTGGACCGCTGTGTCCCGGGACATGCTGCCGAGCTCACAGTGCAGTGCACAGCACACGTCGCGCAACTGCTTGTGAGCATCAACATTTATCTACAGAGGACCGGACCGGCTCCACACATCGGCCCTGACAGGAGGAAAAGTCAGTGTCAGGGCCGGGCCCTCTTCTTCGTTTCCAGGGCCCTCCCCCAGGTGGCGGGACTCCTCTCTGCTTGCAGGCACTTCCTGTCCCACAGTGTCTGCATGCGGGTGCACGGGCCCATAGACTTACCTTACGTCTCTGCTCGTCTCCCGGCCGAGAATCCGAACTGTGCATGCGCTTGCCCCAGGATACTTTGCGGCCACCCGAACAGTTTAGTTTTCTCGGGCGGGAGCGCACAGCTAAAATAAGGTAAGTTTAAACCGCTGTTTTTAAAACTGTTTGCCAATATCTACTGCTTGATAGCAGTATAGGCACAAAATGCAGGCTTTATAACCCCTTTAATGAAAGAAAGAAGCTTTTACAAAAGCTTAACTATTTCATTAATGAATGCCTCAATACTGACCCATCCATTAATGACTGGTAACCGCTGAGAATCAGCGGTTACCGGCATTACAGAGCCTGATGGAGGGTGGCTACTTTTGTTCCCCACGGTCCCTGTGTCTGTTGTAAAGTAGTCACCACTCCAAGCTCGCTCCTGTGATGCACTACAATCTCATGTTTAGTTTACTGATTTGCAGTGAGATTGTAGTAGTACACTAGCCGTATCATGGAAGATATAATCAACCAACTCATACACCCAACATAACTGTTCAACTTTGTCAACCGAGTGTGATCAAGAGAAAAAGTCTGCTGGCGCCCACATACAAGGATTGCCACCATATTAAGTCAAATTTGGATTGGGTGACAGTGACATTTTGACTGTGGAAAGCCAGGCAGCTCCTGGTGGTTTTGTCCATTTTCTAGTAATATATGGTCAGGAGTGCAAAAAAAATTCAAATAAAACTAATAAAGAGCCTTAAAACCCGGTGTGGTGTGTGTATTTTGTTGTGTATTTGGTGAATTATGAGGGGTAAAACTACCCCTTACTCATTCACAGGGGGGGCAGCATCTGGGTGCCTCCTTTATGAAACTGGACACCCAGATTCAGATAAGCATCACTGCCTGCAGACTGCCATAACCACCGTGTCAGGGTTGTGGGGAAGAGGCCATTGACAAGGGGACAAGGTGCTTTGCCAGTGGGAACATCCTCCCCATGTCGAGGGCATATGGCCTGGTACAGTGTAGGAAGGGGGCCACAGGATCATCCCCCATCTCCTTTCCTGCCAGATGAAGGGTCTGAGATTTTCGGGGGACCCCACACTTTTTTTGAGGGGTGTTGGGACCCCCCCTAAAATTCTTACCAGACCTAAATGGTTTGGTATGAATCTGGGGGGACCCCACAATGTTTTTTTTATTAAAAATGGATTGTGAGTAACTAGGATCCACCTGAAATCTGGATAAAAAATATCGGACTTATTTGAATTTCGTATCCAATAACGAAGATGAAAAAAAAATCCAAACCCCCCCCAAAAAAACACATTTTCTGACGGCTTACATGTCTACATTTTAATACTTTGAAATCTGTTCTCTTTCTGAGCCAGCATTCGGTGCTTTTAGTTCATTTGAACCCCTTGGCCTCTCTGTTGTAATAGGTCTGTTATTTGCAGAGCTCATTAGCTTATTAGGGAAATTACACCCACAAGTGAGTGATTTCCCCCATATTGGATGTCACCACCTAAGGATTCAGTGAGACAGGGCCAGCCTAAAAAGGAGATAACTAATGCTGCCCCGTCTCTTTAGATGATCTGCAGTGCCTAATCTTTTGTGATGTACTAAATGTTTATTTGTAAACCACAGATTGTGTATACATACTTAAAAAACATATACAACATCAGTTTAAATGCATATAAAAAAAACTATAAAAATAATATTGCCCTTAAGCTGTTCCTTCAAAACCAACAAGAATGGCAAACGTGTAACCAATGTGAGGATATCTTTCCTT